>NC_137622.1:42316308-42383808 GCF_963280865.1 Gymnoscopelus braueri
GATGGACAGAGGACCCGTGGTCAGCCTCTGGCCCAAACACAACACATACCAGCAGGTCAGAACGTCGTCATTTATACAGGCAGGCGCGCACCGGAAATAGCTTTGATCTACAAGCTCACAACACGTCACAATACGCCACGTTGTGAGCTTCTAGATCTGCTATTTTCAGCTTTTAGGGTTAGGATTAAAAACAGCATTCACTAAATTGCCTGACTAAATGTTCTTGTCCTCGTATGTATATTAATGCCAGTGTCAATGTTGACATTAAATTTAGTTTCTTGTTTCAGTCATAGTCTTCTGAATACAATTCTATCTGTTTTAGTTTGAGTCTAGTTTTAGTTGACTAAATATTAGTGGCTATATTTTCTGAGCGCGACACCAAGCATAAAATGTCTTCCAGTTCTACTGGATCTCTTCTCCACTAGTTCCCTCACTAACATTTTGTTGACGAAATTGTCAATATATTTAGTCATAGTTTTAGTCATCATAGCTTAGTTTTTATTTCGTTTTAGTCAGTGAAATAAGGTAGTCCACGACTCCACCAACATTTCACCTCATAGTTTTTAGTCGACAACATGAACACTGATTAATGCAAACTTACGTGTGTGTGTGTGTGTGTGTGTGTGTGTGTGTGTGTGTGTGTGTGTGTGTGTGTGTGTGTGTGTGTGTGTGTGTGTGTGTGTGTGTGTGTGTGTGTGTGTGTGTGTGTTTGTCATGCAGGTGTACGATGCACTGTCACAGGTTCCTAACATGCGTGTGCACAAGGTCCAGGATATTCCACAACGCTTCCACTACAGAGGAGGGAAGTTCGTCTCCACGCTGACACTGGTGGCCGAACCCGGGTGGTTCATTATTGAGGTGAGATCAAACTGTTGCTGTGGAGACGTTGGATCAAATCTATCACCATGTCATGATTGTATGCATAATATTATGATATTCCATTTGCTCCGTACCCACTGTTGTGATTCGTCAGAAGAGTTACTCCTTTGATAAGGAGATAGAGGGGCCACAGACCACCTGTATAAACAAAGCCCGGCATGCCTTGTGTCGTGGAATTCTGGATCAATAATTGATGAGGCAAGAGGAGTCTAGACAATATTCTAGGTGGTGATGGTTATAGGTTAATGTTCATGATATCATGGGGAGAGGTAGGTTAGACACACAGTCTGACACAGATTAGTGGTATCAGGTATCAGATCATAGTTATACTCTAGCTGCTTAGTCTCGCGTAGCCAGACAACTATTCCACAATCTCCGAATGTGTGACTGGAAGCATTTGAAAATTGTGGGAGGCAACAGTCTGGCCACGCGAGACTACAAGCTGCTACAAGGACAAGCTGAACCATAACAACACAGGCTGTAATTGAAACAATAGCTATCAGGCCTAGTGGAGATATCTTGGCCCCTACAAGCTACCACTTGTCATGATGTATTATAAGTACTGTAAGTGATCACCTGGCCAGAGGGTATATGACGCCTCTTTTGTGTGAATTCCTGCCTATTGGTTGTGGAACACGAGGAGAGAGAGAGAGAGAGAGAGAGAGAGAGAGAGAGAGAGAGAGAGAGAGAGAGAGAGTCAGGCTCTCTGGTCTTGGTGGGACAGAACATGTTTTTGAATGGTGGTGGATTCACAATAAACGTCATTCTTAACCCATTAAGACATTTAAATCGTGTCAAAGGTCATGTCTCACCTCACACAGGATCTGACACAAATTTTGACCTGATGTCAAGATTAAATGTATCCCCAGAGCAAGCAGGCAGGCTCTACTAGGTCAGTGGTAAAAATCTCAGCGGGAAACCGGGTTCAAATCCGAAGAGGAAAGTTACATAGTGCAGCTTTAATAAACTACAGTGTGAGGGGGCACGGTGGCGCAGTCGGTAGCGCTGTCGCCTCACAGCTAGAATGTCCTGGGTTCGATTCCCGCCGGGGACGCTGTGGGCGCTGGGGGCGTGTCTTCACCTCCGCGTCATCAGCGCCCATACCCTAGGTGGGTTTGGTGAAAGGGCCTACTCTGTGTGGAGTTTGCATGTTCTCCCCGTGTCTCCTAGGGTAGTTAATACCCTCACAAAAACATGTAGTAATCCTGGTCGCTATACCGCCTCACCCATGACAGCCGGGGCGCCTGATGGAGGGGAAAGGAACTGGTTGGAATAACGTGTTCCTTCCACGTGCTATGTCCTACCAGGGAAACTCCCCCCTGTCAGGTGACAAGAAGGTCAGTTGGCTCTCATGCATTGAAGGAAGCATGAGCTCGGCCCTGGCCTCCCTGGCTGTGGGGGGCTGGTGTAGGGCTGGTGTAGCGCTGGTGTAGGGCTGGTGTAGCGCCCAGGATCACTTAAGAAATTGGCACCGGGTGAAAAAAATGGGTTACAAAAATCGCGGGATAACATTTTACAGTGTGTGTGTGTGTGTGTGTGTGTGTGTTCCAGAATAAGAGCAAACTTCCGTACTGGCAGAACGGGAGTGGCGAGGCGGTGGAATGGCAAAACGGTTGGCATGGTTACGACAACGAGTTCATCGACATGAGAGGCTTCTTCCTGGCTACTGGACCTGGTGAGTAGAGCCCCGCCCACATAGCACTTTGACCCATATGGAGCTTATTGCTATTAGACTTTATTCAACACATCAGTGTCGGTAAGAATTCAAAACTATTCTAAAATAAATCCATCCATCCATCCATCCAATCTACACTGTAAAATCCTCAGCGTAAATGTAACGGGTCCATTTGGTTCCATTTGGACGCTCAGAGTTACAGGCCCTGTTTTGGTACAGGCTGTAACAAAACAATAGCTATAATGGAGACATCTTGGCTCCTACAAGCTACAACATATCATTTTATATCATAATGTATTATATAAGTACTATAAGTGATTGTTAGATATAAAGGTTAGATACAAACAACCATAGTAACAATATTGTATAATGTTAAGTTCTTCCTCACAAGTAACAAAGACATTGAACAATTGGCCATGGTCTGTATGCATGGTCATCATACTGTATCGAGGTCAGTCACTAGCATACATGGGCAACTGGCGGCCCGAGGGCCACATGCGGCCCCCACCTTCACTTAATGTGGCCCGCAGGTTAATATCGGAATACTGATATATTATTGATTTCAGCTGTTACAAATGCAAACGTGCAAACATGACCCACTTTAATTACTTCAGTCTATATTAGTAACTTAATGACTAGTGTTAAAATTCTATTGTCTTTGTTATGTCCAATGCATTTGTATTTAAGTTCATAAAGTTAACATAAGTATGACTAAATGCATTTGAAATTAAATAAACATTTTACTTTACAGGATTCCAATTCAAAAATAGCAAAAAATAAATCAGGATTCCAATTAAAAAATAGCAAAAATAGCAGATCTACAAGCTCAAAACGTGTCGCACTGCGACGCGTTTTGAGCTTTTGTGTGACATAGAATGGCCCGACAGCATATGCAATGTGTCCCTCTGGAGTGAATGTGGAAATACAGTGGCCCTCTACATCATCAAAGTTGCATCACCCCACTAATGATAAGACTAATCCAGGGTCCAGTGGCTTTTTAGAGTCATTTAAGGTCCTGGTCATTTATGGCTGTTTTCAGATCAGATATCATTATACACACCTCCCTGCCAAGTTGACACTGCCATACGCACACTTTTATTTATCTATTTTTAGCTTAAAGGTGGTGGAAGTAATAGTTTTTGTTAAAAATAAGAGTGAAATAGCTCTATATTCCCATAGTAATCATTGCTATAGCGTAGGGCATTCACAACTAGTGATTTTTACTAGTCGACTCATTTGACCAAGTAGTAGTCGACTAGTCGACTAGTCGAAATAAACATTAAAAAAAATATATTATTCTTATTTTTATTTTTTTAGGGGGGGGCATTGTTTTAATGCCATCCTACTACTATATTACTATTATTATTATCCTCCTGCCCTTATTTTTATGGCGTTTTAAGGGAAGCGCTTCTGGCACAGCAGCACAGCACCACAGCAGCGTCTCCAAGGATCCCCATTGCCCAATAATAGGCTTTTATTGGGCATACTTTTGACCCCCTTTTGATAAAAAATAAAGTCAAGAGGATAATAATAATAGTAAGATGGGCCATTACTATGGCATTAAAACAAATTACAAAAAAATAAAAAAATAAAAAAATCTTCAACTATTCGACTAGTACCAACAGAGTCGACTAGTGGTTATACTAGTCGACTAGTCGACTAGTCGACTAGTTGGTGAAAGCCCTACTATAGCGTGCTTGTTCAGTAGGGTCTCTTTAATAAACTGAAAGTACATTTTCATGACTGGATACCATTTTAATTTAATCAGAAGAGAGAGCTCATACAGGATAGGGATGAAACAAAGAAGTCAGCAGACACGGGGCGCCTGCTGGCCTAGCGGTCTAGGCGCATACCACATGTGCTGGTAATCCAGCTTGACAGCGTCTTGAGGGTTCGACTCCCGATTCCGACGACCTTTGCTGTGTGTCACCCCCCCCATCTCTCTCTCCCATTTCCTGTCAGTCTACTATCCTATCAATAAAGGCAGAGAAGCCCCCCCAAAAAAGTATATATACAGCACAGAATATGAAGTGAACATAGCATCTACAAACTATTTTCACTCCTTGAAGTGGTTAATTCATAATGTATTTTTGTACGTTTGGGTCCCCGGGAAGACACCTTAATGTTATCCTCTTGGTTCTGGAGCTGAAAAGGTTCAGCAGAATCATCTCTTGGTGTATCCAGATTAAACTTGAACGTGGTTTCATTTTCTCAATTCCAGATTTCAAGCAGAACGTGCGAGCGCCGGCCATCCGAAACGTGGACGTCTACAACCTGATGTGCAGGACGCTGGACGTGGAGCCGCAGCCCAACAACGGCTCGTGGTCCCGGGTGAAGGACCTGCTGAGGGGCTCAATTGAAACGGGCGCGGCCCTCGGGGGGTGCCCGGCTGACCGTCAGTCAGGAGGACCCCCGCCTTCTTCAGTCACTGACTCACCGAACGATGTTGAATCCCATTAAGCCTGAGAACGCATCTGTGTCATTTTTTTATTTTAGCTAAAAAAGCAATCTTTTTACACTTTGGCTATTCAAAAATAGCAGATATACAAGCTCATAGCGCGGCACCGAGTGCCGCGCTACGAGCTTGTAGATCTGCTATTTATTTTTTTATTGTGAAAATGTGTGCAAATCTGTTAATATATATATATTATTTTCCAAACCGCCGTGCTGACCTGCTCGAGCTTTTTCTGTAATTGTATTCTTGCTCTGTAAAGCACTTTGAGCTGCATTTCATGTCATGAAAGGTGCTATTCAAATAAAGTTTATTATTATTATTATTATTAAAGCGAACATTTTGAACTCAAATCTTTGCTTCTGGGGGGTCCCTGGAACCAAACATTTTGAGATGGGGGGTCCGTGGCCAAATACATATAATTTTGGGGGTCCTTGACAATTATGAAAAAGTTTGAGAACCACTGATATAGCAAAATAAGTTATTTTTAGAAAACTGTTGGGATTTAGAAGACATTAAGTAGAATCGGCTTCAGGTCTTAATGGGTTAAATCAGGGCTCATCTAAATGAATAATCTGATACATTTTTGACAGAAAGTGGCTCATGTAACTGCAGACTGGAGTCAGATGTGCACCGTGCCGGCATGGATAGCTGGCTGGAAACATATGCACAATGCCATTGACAATACAATGCAAATATTCAAAGATAATTCTGTCGTCTCGTAGAATGATGAAACCTTGCTTTCCGTAGCCATAATTCCAAAACCTACATGAGCAAAATATGTGGTAGCTGCATGCTGAGTTCAACCCAGTGATGAGCGAACAGGTCAGATGAGAAAAAAAGGCATCGCTGACCATGGGCGAAACAGTATTACTTTTGTTAATTTAATGTGAGTGAATAGTTTCTATCTGTAGCTGTCCATAGTGGAAGAATCTATATTATAGAAGCATTATGGAAGCAAACTAACAGATTTTTTCGTGTCCTACATTAGCTTTTGAGATGGGCCCCCAGATTCTTAAGGCCGTCCCTACTTATAGAGTAGGCTAAACGTTAACATGGATTGAAGTTCTCAGTCGCCACGACTGATTTCAGTCATTTGGATTCCATAGAAGTCAGCATGTCTTCTATGGAAGCATGTCATGCACCGAAAATAGACTATCTACAAGCTTACCACGCATTGCACTGCGTGTGTTGTAGTGGTCAAACTGGTCAAACAAGTGGTTCAATCCTCCAGAAAATCCTAATGATCTCAGATATTTCATAAAAGCAAAGGTTAACCCTCTGGCGTCTGGCATTTTGTTTTAAATTACCTTTTTTTTGTCAGCTTAAAGAGTACTTGAAGTGGTCAAACTGGTCAAACAAGTGGGTCAATCCTCCAGAAAATCCTAATGATCTTAGATATTTCATAAAAGCAAAGGTTAACCCTCTGGCGTCTGGCATTTTGTTTTAAATTACCTTTTTTTGTCAGGGCTAGTATGGCTGACTTTAGCATCAATCTGCAATTTCTTCAACTCGTTGGTTGTATAGCTACCAAAACATCATAATTATACATATTGTGCTAATTGTTTATGAAACGCAACGCGCGTGTGCGTGTGTTCCTTTCATGCGGTTTCACGAATTGCATATTAGGAAATGGCCTGGAAACAAACATTTTTATCAGTCGTGAGATTTTATTTTGCTTTAATCCATGCGTTAATATAGAACATCAGGTAGGCATTGCTCTGGAAGCCTCTCTATTGTAACAGCGTAAATTAAATTAAATATGCTATAAGTTTAGGTGAGTCTAGCAGGGTGTACTTCTCCTGACATCACAAAACTGCTCAACTGAATGTTGTGGGTGGGGCAGATTTAGCTGTGTTATTGTTTATGGGAATGCCATATTGAGTACTGTCTTTCCTCCCACTTAAGTGTGTGTGTGCGTGCGTGTGTGTGTGTGTGTGTGTGTGTGTGTGTGTGTGTGTGTGTGTGTGTGTGTGTGTGTGTGTGTGTGTGTGTGTGTGTGTGTGTGTGCGCGCGCGCGTGCGTGCGTGTGTGTAGAAGAAGGTCAACAGTTAGTTTCTGTTCACAATGCAAAGGGCAACACTGCTCTCTGCTGGTCAGAGAGCAGTGTGAGAGAAGCAAATTATTGAGTGTGAAAGTTTGGGGTATTGGGGGCAGCTTACCCTGCCCTCTTAATGCGTGAGGGGGCCATGTTTTTCCGATACATTTTTTTCATTTATTTTATTTTTATAAAAAATATTTTCCAAAAACAATATTAAAAATAGATGAAAAAGGTTATTGAAAAAACACGGCCCCCTCACGCATTAGGAGGGCAGGGTGAGTCACCAGAACCAAGGACGGGTGTTTTTGATGAATCTAACATGGTTAAAATGTAGTTTGAAGTTACAATGGGTTTGTATAGGAAGGGGGCGTGTCTGATGAAATGAATATCAAATATCTATATACTGAATCGAGCAACTTAAAAACTGTCACAATACTGGCTCACAAAGGCCTGAGTAGACCATACAATGACCAAAAGTTTTTTTGAAAGTGAAATATCCCTTTAAGTAAAACATTTGAGTAGCCTACTTTCACCACCACTGCTTGTTTTTCAGAGGAGCCAGTTGCACCACCTCCCACTAAGTTCAAACTTAGCCTAGTTATAGCTGAACCCATTCAATCCGGGGACGCATCTCTGTCATTTTAGATTTGTTTGGCTATTCAAAAATAGCAGATCTACAAGCTCATAGCGCGGCACCGAGTGCCGCGCTATGAGCTTGTAGATCTACTATTTTCTTTAAATCGTGAAAATGTGTGCAAATCTTTGAATATATACATAACTCAAATCTTTGCTTCTGGGGGTCCCTGGAACAAAAATATGTTACAAATGTTTTTTAAAAAAATGTATAAATATATATTTTAAGATTTGCCCAAATGTTCACGATTTTTCTAAAAAATAGCCAAATACATCAAAAAATTACAGATACTTTCCTGGTCTAAATGTTTTTTTTTAAAAAGCCATTTAAGCTATAACTAGGCTAAGTTTGAAATTAGTGTGTGAGGTGGTGCAACTGGCTCCTGGTTACTTGTTTCTCTCGCAAAGAAAACAAAAACCTGGCAACGCTGATCATGTCCCCTTTTAACCCAGCAGCAGCAACAGCAGCAGCGCATAGTCTCTCAGTCAGTCGGTCAGACTACAGACAGACAGACAGTCAGCAGAGCCACAGACAGACAGCCAGTCAGACAGACACATTGTAGCCAGCAGAGCCACAGACAGCCTGAGCCAGCAGAGCCACAGTCAGACAGACACATTGTAGCCAGCAGAGCCACAGACAGACAGACACATTGTAGCCAGCAGATCCACAGACCGGGCAACATGTTCTCCTCCGTTGGGCTGACCGGGCTGCTCCTCCTCACGGTGCTCCTGCAGTGTTCTGCTGGTTCTCCTGGTCCTCCTCCTCATCCTCTGCTGGTGTTCCTCATAGACGGGTTCCGTTATGATTACATGGACGACCTGCAGGCTCTGCCTGGGTTCAGACAGCTGGTGGAGAACGGAGTCAAAGTGGATTACATGACGCCCGACTTCCCCAGTTTATCATACCCTAACTATTACTCCTTAATGACGGGTAAGTGTTACTCTGTGTGTGTGTGTGTGTGTGTTCTGTGGTGGAAAGTAACTAAGTACATTTACTCAAGTATTTTTACTTTATTGGAGTATTTCCAATTTTCAGTACTTTTACTTTTTCTACTCCACTACATCTCTGAGGCAAATGTTGTACTTTTACTCCATTACAATTATTTGAAAACTTTAGTTACTTTGTAGATTTGGATTATTATTACAAAACCACTTCATTTCGGGCCATTTGAAAATAGCTGAGCTTGTAGATCTGCTATTTTTTTAATGCATTTTATACATTTGAAAACTTTGTGAAATGGGACATTATGCATAATGAGTACTTTCTACTTTTGGTAATTAAGTACATTTTGATACTAATACTTTTACTCAAGTACATTCTGAATTCCGGACTTTTACTTGACATGAAACCCAAGGACACTTAAATAAGTCAAAAACACAATGAACAACCAGCCAACCAGCAGAATGGAATACAAACTTTGGGGTTGACGACTATTGCCATTTCAACTATTATAGTCATTTGCATCATCTTTGTCATCACCACCACCACTCATCATTGTGTTTAAAACCTGGGGTCTTCAACAGGGGGTCCAGGACCCCTTGGGGGATTTAAAAGCGATACAAATTACCTTTCAAAAAGAAACGTCAACATGGATATATACACATCATAGCCATTGTGGTCCATGATAGACATTTAACATCAAACAAACAAACCCAGCCATGGGATGACCTTTATCTGAGTCCAATCTGTGTATATCGGTGAAGCCATGATTTAAGATCAGTTTTACATTGTGGTATAAGATCAGTTTTACATTTTTGGTATAAAGATCAGTTTTACATTTTTGGTATAAGATCAGTTTTACATTTTTGGTATAAAGATCAGTTTTACATTTTAGTAGGGGATTTAGGGATTTTTTAGATGCCATTCCACTGAACAGTGGCTGAGCATTCTTACCCTTATAGGACCACTTCACCTATTTTCAACCTAATCTTCATATAATTGGTCCTCCTCACCAATTATGAGAGCCCCAGCTAGAGTAGAGTCCTCAGTTCACCCCTATTGACAAACGAGGACGATTTCCCAAGACTCTTGTTAATTCTTGGGCATAAGCCTGAGAGAATAGGTGTCTATTCTGTCTATTCAAGGCAGCCTTAAAAGAGTCCAGAGTTGGAGCATGGCTAATCTCCATTGGGAGAGATTTCCATGGGGGGGGGGGGCTGCCAGCTGCCATCAGTGGTGGAAAGAAACTAAGTACATGTACTCGAGCGCTGTACTTAAGTAAAATTGAGGTATTTGTACCTAACTTTCCAATTTACTTCTAGTCCACTACATCTCAGAGGAAAATATTATATTTTTAGTCCACTACAATACAATTTATATGAAAACTTAAGTTACGTACCAGTTACTTTGTAGATTTTGATTATTATTACAAAACACACTAACCACTTCAGCCCTATATATATTTCGGCCATTTGAAAATAGCAGATCTACAAGCTCACAATGCGTCGCATCGCAAAGCTTGTAGATCTGCTATTTTCAAAAGATTTGTATACATGTTGAACTTGTGAAATGGGACATTCTGCTCAATGAGTACTTTTACTTTTGGTACTTTAAGTACATTTTCATGCCAATTCTTTTTAACTTGTAACAGAGTATTTCTACATTGCAGTATTGGTACTTTTCCTTAGTACTTTTTACCATCACTGGCTGGCACACTGTCCCCACAGGTTTGCGTGTATGTTGCTGTGAGTAACCAGATAGGCCTGAGGCTTTGGTTGCAGTAAGTGAACTAAATTGGGAGATACCAGCACAGAGGCAGCAAGTCCAAAGTCAATTGTTTTTTTTATTACAATTCAATTCAAAGGAGCTTTATTGGCATGAGAAAACATACCTTTATATTGCCAAAGCAAGTGTCAAAACATAATAAAAACAATGTTCAGTTGGAGGGGGTACAGCATTGTGTTAAACAGTCACATTGCAACGTTGTATACTATACATGTTGGCAAGCTTTTTGAAACTAATAGCTGACATCTTTCAAGATTTTGCAGTCAGTTTTAGGACAGTTTGCAGTATTTCCCCCAAAACTATTTAAAATAGTATACAAAAAGCCTCAGATTTCAAATGACTTTAAAGGTATAAGTTCTGTTTATATGTGCAGTAGGTCTATGTCAGAGGTCTATACTCGGTACAGATAGTGTTTATATGTGCAGTAGGTCTATGTCAGAGGTCTATACTCAGTACAGATAGTGTTTATATGTGCAGTAGGTCTATGTCAGAGGTCTATACTCAGTACAGATAGTGTTTATATGTGCAGTAGGTCTATGTCAGAGGTCTACTCGGTACAGATAGTGTTTATATGTACAGTAGGTCTATGTCAGAGGTCTATACTCGGTACAGATAGTGTTTATATGTGCAGTAGGTCTATGTCAGAGGTCTATACTCGGTACAGATAGTGTTTATATGTGCAGTAGGTCTATGTCAGAGGTCTACTCGGTACAGATAGTGTTTATATGTGCAGTAGGTCTATGTCAGAGGTCTATACTCAGTACAGATAGTGTTTATATGTGCAGTAGGTCTATGTCAGAGGTCTATACTCGGTACAGATATAGTCAGGGGATATTAGCAGAATTCCTTACCAAAAAAAATCTTCACCAATGTGTTTGTAAAGGTGTCTAGTAACACATCTCACAAAGACTGAAATTCAGTTTCCCTAGGAGAATTTTTGACAGCTGCTGAAAGTTGGGGTACCCACCATTTCCATGCATTTCCATGCAGGGCAAAAAAAACAAATTTTAATTCTGTTTTAAGTAGCATGTGAGGGGTCAAACTAGGGTGTTTTTATGATTCTGAATCCATTGCAAGCATTTGTTTTGCACCAAAACCACTCCTTGGGCTAAAAACGGCCATAGCTATCCTTATCCAGGTATACTTTTTGTGTAAAAAGCCCATTGAGATTGGGCTGTTTTTAGCCCAAGGAGTGGTTTTGGTGCAAAACAAATGCTTGCAATGGATTCAGAATCATAAAAACACCCTAGTTTGACCCCTCACATGCTACTTAAAACAGAATTAAATATTATTATTTTTTGCCCTGCATGGAAATGGTGGGTACCCCAACTTTCAGCAGCTGTAAAAAATTCTCCTAGGGAAACTGAATTTCAGTCTTTGTGAGATGTGTTACTAGACACCTTTACAAACACATTGGTGAAGATTTTTTTTGGTAAGGAATTTATTCCAAGATTGGAAATCTTTCTGCTAATATCCCCTGACTAATAGTGTTTATATGTGCAGTAGGTCTATGTCAGAGGTCTATACTCGGTACAGATAGTGTTTATATGTACAGTAGGTCTATGTCAGAGGTCTATACTCGGTACAGATAGTGTTTATATGTGCAGTAGGTCTATGTCAGAGGTCTATACTCGGTACAGATAGTGTTTATATGTGCAGTAGGTCTATGTCAGAGGTCTATACTCGGTACAGATAGTGTTTATATGTGCAGTAGGTCTATGTCAGAGGTCTATACTCGGTACAGATAGTGTTTATATGTGCAGTAGGTCTGTGTCTGAAAACCATTGGCTTAACTTCTCTCATCACAACAGTATCACAACAGTAAGGCCAAACCGCACCAATGCAACTAGTCACAACTCCTTGGAACAAAACCGTTTTAAGGTCAACCGCACCAATGCAACTCCTTGCAACTGCCTTTGGGGATAATGGTTGCAAATAGTTGCTTGTTGCAAGTAGTTGCATGTTGCAAGTAGTTGCATGTTGCAAGGAGTGGAATGGTGAATCATTGGTGTGGAGTGGGCTTTACTACCAATAAAAGCTGCAGCAGTGGGATATGTGTGTCAGGAGGGGAGTGTAGGCCATCCGTTCAAAGTGCAGCGGCCCTTAATATACGGAGAGAGATCACGCACAGCACCAATACACCAACACACATAATACTGTAGCTATGCAATGGCTAAACCACTATGGACCTCTGTTTAATGACTGAACCCAAATACAACACTGGAACATTCCATTCACTTAATGCTTTAACTAAAGTGCAAACATTAAACAACTAACAGACAATGTTTTGAAGCACACCAGAGTACAGCCTGGTGTGCCCAAAAGCAGGGTTGGATTTGCTTATGATATCCCACACAAGTCACGACGACGCGACAGGCTGTGGGCTTGTAGATCTGCACTTTTCCCTATTTGTTGCACCACGAAGTAACCTTATTTAATGTAGGGCTTAAGTGGTTAAAAAAGCAACACATTGAACCCTGGTCCCATAAGACACACAGGCTTTTAGCTAATCATGTGGAATATGGATGCTGGGGTTTAAAGGAAACAGTGAAACATGCTCAGCAGTTTGTTATGACTCTGCAGCAGAATGAACGGCCTCCAGGCTATTCATAGACGCCAGCCTGGCAAGAGAGAGGTTATGATAGTGTCACAGACAAATAACTTGTTGCACGGACTCTGGATAAGAGCGTCTGCTAAATGCCTGCATTGTAAACGGATAGTAGTTTTAAAATAATGGGTCCTGAAGGTTAAAATGCTGGCCTGGACGTGCAGCCTGCATTCTTTCTGTCCTGACATCCAACTGTGGTAAACATGATGTCACATTAACATCCACACTCTGCAGCCAGGAACACTTGATTTGTCCTTGTTGTCTTGACTTAAGTGTTAACTTTATCTTTTCTGGAATCCCCTCAAGGACTCCATTGGGGTCAGCGGAACCCCAAGGGTTTCGCTTGTAATCCAGCGGTTCTTCAAGTGGGATCCGGGGACCCCCAGGGGTCCCCAGCAATATGAGTTCAACCGCTTTAACTCCATATGCATTGGCTGTTTGAAATAAATAGCTGACGGGTTGTTTCAGCCAGTCTAACAGCAGTGTGAATTTATGGATACAGTTTATGCACAGCCAGTCAACAGTGAATATAATGAGTAAATATACTGTGTGTGTGTGTGTGTGTGTGTGTGTGTGTGTGTGTGTGTGTGTGTGTGTGTGTGTGTGTGTGTGTGTGTGTGTGTGTGTGTGTGTGTGTGTGTGTGTGTGTGTGTGTGTGTGTGTGTGTGTGTGTGTGTGTGTGTGTGTGTGTGTGTGTGATAAAGTGTAGAACTAGCATGTGACAGTGCCTGGTCTGTTCTATGCTCATGCTTGCTTGCAGAACAATGAGCAGTCACCACCTTTTAATAGAGGAGATGGAGGATCACACCAGAGAGAGAGAGAGAGGAGGGGGGGGGGCGGTTGATAGATTGCATTCAGAGAGACAGATGAATAAAACCATTGAGTGACAGACAGTAACAGATGTGGGTGGTGTAACGTGGCACTGCCCTCGGCTCTGTGTCCACTTCACTTCTCTGTCCTGTCTCTGTGCCAAGAGCCATTCAAAGACCTTTATCCTTCTAAAGCCTGACATGTCTGACATGCATATATTAGACCACGGACCGGACCGGACCCCCATTTCATTACCATTGTAATCTCTGTCTAAGACCCCCAATATACACCAGTGGTTCTCAACCTTTTCAGGCTGCGACCCCCCCCCCCCAAAATAATCATATTTGAACTGGGGACCCCCCCCCCCCCCCCCACACCCTGACAAGCATTTGGAATAGTAGGAGCTGAGGCATTACATTTAGTTTGACTCTGCTCCACGGATAAATATTGTGAAAATAGCAGATCTACAAGCTCACAACGGCTCACGTTGCGAGGTTTTGTGAGCTTGTAGATCGGCTGCTTTCCAAAATTTCCCCTCTTTCTTTTATTTGACAATTTGACCAGTATTTATATTATAGTTTGTTGATTACTTTTGGTATTAAAAAGGTGTTACTTTTAGGTATTAAAAAGGTCCCCCCTGGGGGTCCCGACCCGCAGGTTGAGAACCACTGATCTGTCACCGTGAAATCCTCCGTGTAACACCTTACGGGTCCATTTGGTTACATTCGTACACTCTCAGAGTTACAGCGCCCAGATCTACAAGCTCAGATCTACAAGCTCATAGCACGGCACAGAGTGCTGCGCTATGAGCTTGTAGATCTGCCATTTTTAGAAAAAAGTGTGTGTGTGTGTGTGTGTGTGTGTGTGTGTGTGTGTGTGTGTGTGTGTGTGTGTGTGTGTGTGTGTGTGTGTGTGTGTGTGTGTGTGTGTGTGTGTGTGTGTGTGTGTGTGTGTGTGTGTGTGTGTGTGTGTGTGTGTGTGTGTGTGTGTGTGTGTGTGTGTGTGTGTGTGTGTGTGTGTGTGTGTGTGTGTGTTCTAAATAAGACTCGTGCACATCTTGTTGGACCCCGACTGGAGGCGCAGGTCAACGCAAGAGATATGTATAAAGCTAAAAGGAGAAAACCTTCAAAACCGCACACTCCTCAGGACTGATTTTGCTTTTTTATTTGTTGCACAACGCGTTTCGCTTCCGCTTCCTGATATAGCACCTGAGGAAGCGAAACGCGTTGTGCAACAAATAAACAAGCAAACTCAGTCCTGAGGAGTGTGCGGTCCCTTCTTTTGAAGGTTTTCTCCTTTTAGCTTTATATATATATATGTATTATTACATTTTTTAAGAGAACATTTGTAACTCAAATCTTTGATTCTGCATGGGATTCTACAAATGTCTTCTAAATCTTCAAAAAATATATTTTGTTTTACTTATGTTGCTATAATCAGTGGTTCTCAAACTTTTTCCATGTCAAGGACCACCCAAAATGATATGAATTTGGCCCCGGATGCCCATCTCAAAATATGTTGTTCCAGGGACCCCCAGAAGCAAAGATTTGAGTTACAATTGTTTGCAAATAGAACCAAATGGACCCCATACCCATGTAGAGTTCCAGTGTTTTGGTCCCAGGGCTGATGGGTGATTTGACTGTCAGACTGTCAACAGCAGAGCTGTGGACTAAACATTGACATTTGATGTGTTTGCTTCCTCTAAACTTCCTCAGTGACTCAGTTCTATGTTTTTATCTTTTATTTATACCTACAGTAGCCCTGAGACCAGCTTACTGTCACAGTTTACACTGTGTGTGGCGTGTGTGTGCGTGTGTACTCGTATATTACTATAATTGTGAGGCCCAAATGTCTCCACAAGTTTAGTAATTAGAGAAATAAGACACTGGGATGGATGACATGTTTTGAAAGACATAATAACATCCTGTTTTTCTGATGAAAAGGATGTTTTCTTTTATGCCCGTATATGGAGATCTCTGTATCTGTCAGTCCTTGTCCCTTTTATGCCCATTGGTTCTCAAAGTGGGGTCCGGGGACCCCCAGGGGTCCTTGGGGGGGTTCCAGGGGGTTCCAGGGGGTCCCCAGCAAAATGTGTTAATATAGCATCACAATCATTTTAACCTTTTATACTTTGGCTATTCAAAAATAGCAGATCTACAAGCTCATAGCATATACATATACAGAGTGAAAATGTGTGCAAACCTTTTGAATATATATATATTTTTCAAGCGAACATTTGTACAATCTGGAACAAAATATTTCAGATAGGGGTCCGCGGCCAAAGGCATATCATTTTGGGGGTCCTTCACATGGAAAAGTTTGAGAACCAGTGCTATAGCCTATGGAGATCCATGATTGCTGTCATCAGTATGTAGGAAGAATTGTACATTATACTATATTGTTATTATGGTTGTTTGTATCTAACCTTTATATTCAACCATCACTTATAGTACTTATACAATACATTATGATAGGACATGATATTTGGTAGCTTGTAGGAGCCAAGATGTCTCCACTAGGCCTGATAGCTATTGTTTTTGGTACAGTCTGTGTTGTTATGGTTCAGCTTGTCCTTGAAGCAGCTACAGTGTAACTATGATCTGATCCCTGTGTTCGTTAACAGAACTACCTTAGACCAGGGGTTCCCAAAGTTGGGGTCACGACCCCACTTGGGGTCGCGGGAGACTGACGGTGGGGTCGCGAATTATTATTATTATTATTATTTTTAATTCAACAGAATAAAATGAATATAAATATAATATAAATATAAATATAAATAAATGAAATACAATCTAAAAATGATTACAAATAGTACATTTGACCATTTTAATACATTACAAATGCGCACCGAACATGCAAGTTTATGTGCATAAATTACCTCCAGGTTTAGGTGGGGTCGCGAGTCAATGGCCGCATTATTTTGGGGTCGCGGGCTGAACAGTTTGGGAACCCATCCATGCCTTAGACCACTGATCTGTGTCAGACTGGGTGTCTAACCTACCTCTCCCCATGATATCATGTACATTAAAGCAGTGGTTCTCAAACTTTTTCATGTCAAGGACCCCCATCTCAAAATATGTTGTTCCAGGGACCCCCCCCCCAGAAGCAAAGATTTGAGCTATGAGCTTGTAGATCTGCTATTTTTGAAAACCCAAGTATAAAAGGTTAAAGTGGTTAAAATAATTGGTCTTTGGGGGTGGTCTACTTTGAGAACCAATGTATTAAAGCCTATTATCACCACAAAAATAGCTGATCTACAAGTGTAACAAGTCACAAGTGTAAGTTGTGTGTCTGTCTGTCTGTCTGTCTGTGTGCGCAGACTGGGGGGGTTTAGCCCCTTCGCTAAGCCCCAAACACAACAGTGTGTCTGGACCAATGGGACGCCAGCGTTGGGCCGCACCCACCGGTGATGATGTGCTGATGCTGGTGTTTTGAAAAGACACACACACACACACACACACACACGCAGACACGCACACACACACACACGCAGACACACACACACACACACACACACACACACACACACACACACACACACACACACACACACACACACACACACACACACACACACACACACACACACACACACACACACACACACACACACACACACACACACACAGAGAGAGACAAATGCCAGAACCCACTGGTTCTCAAAGTGTGGCCTGGGGACCCCCAGGGGTACCTGAGGCGGTTCCAGGGAGTTCCCAGCAAAACTAGTTAATATAGCATCAAAATCTGTTTTACCACTATATTTAAAGTAGGCCATGGTTCATTCACCATGCACTTTTCCCCTTCCTAGACAAAAAGTACAATATTTATCTTCGAAATGTAGCCAAGTGTCCCAAAATACAAATACTCAAGTAAAGTACAGATACTCAAAACAATGTACTTAACCCATTAAGACCTGAGGCCCATTCTGCAAATGTCTTCTAAATCCTAACAGTTTTCTGAAACACTTATGTTGCTATAATATCAGTGGTTCTACAAACCTTTTCATGTCAAGGTCAAGGACCCCCAAAATGATATGTATTTGGCCGGGGACCCCCATCTCAAAATATTTGGTTGCAGGGACCCCCAAAAGCAAATATTTGAGAAACAAATGTTCACTTTAAAAAATACATATTCAAAGATTTGTAAAGATTCTCATGATTTATCAAAAATAGCACATCTATTATGAGCTTGTAGATTGTTTGCTTGTATTGCTTGTATTTTTCAATAGCCAAAGTATAAAATAATGGTTAAAGTGGTTAAACTCTAAAATGAGAGACGCTTTCCCGGTCATAAGTAAAGGTGCTTGGTGTCAGCTCTGAGGTGAAGGAGGGCATAGCTGGCATTCCTTCAGCGCCCCGTTGGCACCACAAGCTTCCACTCTGATGGACATGGTCAATGGCTTTAAGATGTCTGGCTCCTCCCTCCATGACCCCCTGACCTGCTGAACCCAGTGGTGTAAAGTAACAAGAGTACAGTTACTCAAGTAGTGTAATTAAGTACAAAATTCGGACTTACTTTTTGTGTGTGCGTGTGTGTGTGTTTTACTCAACTCATTGGACTGTAATTATTCATGCATTAATGCTTTCATCACTTTGACATTACAGCTGGTTAAGGTGGGGCTGATTTTTATGACTTTGTGTTGCTGGGTAGATTAAATTACCCTGTTATAATAAATAATCATTTATCACTTGTAGTAACTAAAGCTACCAAATAATTGTAGTGCAGTAAAAAGTACAGTGTTTTCCTCTGATGTAGTGGAGGAATGTGGAGTAGCCAAAACACGGAAGTTCACAAATAAAGTAAAAGTTTCTTTGCTTGAGTAAATGTACTAGTTACTTTCCACCCCTGTTTCAAGCTGAAATGTTGACTCACTAACATGCATTTAAAGAACTTACCTCTTTACTTAATGAATCTGAATCAGCCTCTGCCTGCAGTAGGCAAGTTTTAGTGTGACTCACTTTGGCAGCTGTAGTTTAGGGTGAGAGTGATGTTTTCTGACAGGCGGGGGGTGGGGGCAACCAGATTGAGAGTGGCTTAATCCTGTTTTATACTTCACCCTACGACGGTGTTGTCGTGACATCAATTACTTCTAACTTCAAATTAGAATAACAAGATGTGATGAGACGTTCATTTAATTTGATAGGGATCCCTAGAGACACTAATCCTTCCAGCATGCGAGATGATGGAGCGTCCATACATTCTTCTACCTTTTCACTCAAAGGAGGAGTAGTGATGGCTGTGACCAGTGTTGCCAGATTCTGTGAGAGAAACAAGCAACCAGGACTAGGAAAACCAGCCCAAAAGAAGTGACTATGGGTCACATGAGCACTTTAACATATACATCAGCTATTTGAAAATAGCAGATCTACAAGCTCACAACGCGTCGCATCGCGACGCGTTGTGAGCTTGTAGATCGGCTATTTTCAAATAAAATCTTGCGTGGAAATTATAATAAGCAGATCTGGCTGTGACATGACAAAAAAAGGGGGGCCCCCAGCCCAAAACACACTCTTGTTACTATGGGACCACACGGATTAAAGTTCTCAGTCGCCACGACTGATTTCAGTCATTTGTATTCCATAAAAGCCAGCATGTCTTCTATGGAAGCATGTTGTGCAGCGAAAATAGCCGATCTACAAGCTCTCAATGCATCTGCGACCTGCTAACGCTCTGGACCAGAGCTACCCTATGAGCCACATGGCTCTGGATGGAACCGTCGGTTCCCAAGGCTTAAAGGGATATTTCACTTTCAAAAAAAACTTTGGGTAATTTTATCATGTACTCAGGCCTTTGTGAGCCCCCCAGACAGTTTTTAAGTTGCTCGATTCAGTATTTTGATATTTGATACTCATTTTATCAGACACGCCCCCTTCCTATACAAACCCATTGTAACTTCAAACTCCAGTGAAAGTGAAATACCCCTTTAAAGGCTACTTACTGACTTCCCTCTGCACCAGCTCCATCAGGGAGGGGAACATCCTGACTTCATCTGGTTGGAGACCCATCTTCTGGATCTGCTCTCCCAGATGTTCCACATCCAGCGCCAGCTGCAGGCGGATCCTGCCGTCGTCTGTGGGTCCTCCGTTCGCTCCTGCTGTGGAGGCCGTGGCCACGCCCTTTCCGGTCGGCTCCGGTCGCTTCGGGCTCTCCTCCTCCATGTCGCTCACTGAGCTCAGGACGCCCCGGACGGTCTCGTAGTACGTCCGTGTGCATTCCGACAGCGTGACTCGTAGCCAATCCCGTGCTGTGGAAGGACTGACCAGTCCCGCTGAATCGGTCAGTAGCTGATGTAACGGACGCACGGCGTCGTCCACGTACGCCGACGCGCGCACCGGCCCCTCCTTGTCGGTCGCGAGGTAAAGATGCGGTACATCAGAGGCTCTCTTTAGGAAGCGGCAGCAGCGTTCGGTTAGTTGCCGGGTCATCCTGGCGTTCAGAGTCGGTATTCTGCCTGACAGACACGCCTTAGAGTCTGACAGAGCAGCTTCCACCGTAGCAAAGTTCGTAAATCTTATGGCCTCTAACCTCTGTCTGATCGTCTGTGACAGCGCTGGGATCTGCTCCTGCAGCCTCTGGATATCAGCTGCCATGCAGACCAGCTGTTTGGTAGAGAGGTAGGCGGGACGCCGCTCGCTTTCAACGCCGGCATCGTTGTCCAATGAGGTTCGGCTAGCGGTGGAGGAGGAGGCGGAGTTTGGCAGAGGAGGAGGAGGCCTGGTGGTCGGCTCCTCGGGCACCACCTCGGGGGGCGGAGTCTGAGTCAGCGCCGCGTCGAGGAAGTTGGCGTATCGCGAGTAGAGCTTCAGAGTGAGCTCCCAGAAGCGGTGGGACAGCTGTGAGAGGTAGACCTTATCTGACCAACACCTCACCAGACAGGACCACAACACCTGGGACACCTGCAGGTGGTACCCGCCTTCGTCCGGCGCTGCTGCCTGTACTCCGTCGCTCACAGCGTTCTCCAGACTCCCTGCTATCTCGTCGTACCGGAGCTGAAAGTAAACGGGAAGCTTCCACTGGTTGTGGAAGCGCGCATAAGAGGGCTGAGCTCTCAGCCTCTTGACGCTGGCCTGGGAGCTGCACTGGCATTCGTAGCTCCGCACAAACCCCATGCTCGCGCTGTACCGCTCGTGGAATACGTCAGGGTTTCCAAGGTCGAAGAGGTAACCCATCCTCTCCTCTATCCCTCGAATAATCTCCGGCCACACAGAGTTGACCGGGAAGTCGTAGCCGGGCACAATGTCTGCTGCTTTGTCGCTGGATACGGCCCCACCTCCTCCTCCTCCTCTGGTCACCTCGCCAAGCAGTCGACAGTGGTGAGGAACATACTCCAGCAGTCCAGAGTACATCAGCTGGAGACCGTTGGCGTTGGACTTCACTAGCTCTTCCACGATCACCCGGTCCACGTAAGGCTTGACCAGCACCTGTCCCACCAAGGCCTCCACGTCTCGAGTCTTGCCCATGGCGGCGTACGTCCTCAGGCAGTGACGCACCACGTCCACATTGGACTTCTGCAGCCCCTCGATCAGCAGCCCCTCCAGGGAGCTCTGCAGCGTGGAGGCGATGGCCGCCATGCGAGGTCTGACCCTGTCCAGAAGGGGCGTGTCTTCGCTCTGCGCAGCGTGGAACTGAAGCCGATTAAATTCCGTAGCTGCCCTCTCCAGCATCTGACCCGCCGACAGAGGACCGCTGATCTCCGGAGAGTTGGACTCCTCAGAGTTTTTCTGCCAATGCAGAATCTTCTCCATCTTCTCCACCGAGCGCACCACCCGGATCAGCCTGAGCACGCACGCCTTCTTCTCTCGCAGGTCTTCTAGTTTGCACAGCTGACCGTCTACGGCCCGAATCAACTCGCTCACACAAGACCGCCGGCTCAGCACTTCCTCTCGTAGCCGTCCGAGGGGCACCGACAGCCGCTCGAGGGCCTCGTCCATCCCGACCAGGTTGGTGGAGAAGTTGACAAAGTCGGCGTAGTCCTTGTCGATGAGCTCCACCATGGCCGTGTTCAGGAGCTTACGGTAGAGCTCCAAGTCCTCTCTCATCTCCTCCAGCTGGACCCGCTTCCTGCACTCGGCCACAAACCGGTCGACATCGAAGTCATCCTTCATAAAAACGTCTTTGTCGAAGCACAAATGATCTGGCCCCTTTGACAGATTCATGTTTTATAACTGGCTGTCAAACACAGAGGGAGCAGCTGTTAACTAGCTGATAAGTCAATTCTATGTATAGAGCATGTTTAAAAAACAACAACCAAGGTTGATCAAAGTGCTTCACAGCAGACAAAACGAAATGCAACATATCAGGAAAAAAAGTTTCACAACATCGTTTTTTTTTAAATAGAAAGATATGAGAACAATTGTAGTAGATTAAAACACAATGGAGATGAATGGGCATAAAGGTGAGCAGGGGAGGTCATGGTATATCACAGTGGTTGGAAGTCAACTCTATGATGTCATTACTATGAAATCAGGCATCTCCATATTTGGGCATATCTATAGTGCAGTACTCTTTATTACAGTGGTCCTCAAACCTTTTTCATTTCAAGGACCCCCAGTTTGGCATCCATAAGGCCACGGACCCCATAACTCTGAGAGTGTACAAATGGAACCAAATGGACCTGTTTGGGTCCATTTTGTTCCATTTGTACGCAGACACGCAGAGATTTGCCGAGGGGTAAAAGCGCAATGTGATATTTGACTTGGCATTTTAGTGGTATTCGAGTTTACCTTTATAAAGGTTGTGTGTGTGTGTGTGTGTGTGTGTGTGTGTGTGTGGAAGATGCATTCCTTACCAAGGTACTAAAGAACCAACGTTTTAAGGATGCTATTTGTGCCGCACTATGAGCTTGTAGATCTGCTATTTTTTAAAATTTGTGACGCGCTATGAGCTTGTAGATCTGCTATTTTTGAAAAATTGTGAATTTTTTTGCAAATCATTGAAGATATATATATTTTTTAAAGCGAATATTTGTAACTCAAATCTTTGCTTCTGGGTGGGACCACTGATATTATACCAACAGAAGCTTTGTAGGATTTAGAAGACATTTTGTAGAATCCCCCAGAAGCAAAGATTTGAGTTACAAATGGTTGCTTAAAGATTATATATAAAGATTTGCACAAATGTTTACGATTCAAATAAATAAATAGCAGACATACAAGCTCATAGCCGCACTATGAGCTTATAGATCTGCAATTTTTGAATAGCCAAAGAAATCAAAAAATTACACAGATTCTTTCCCGTCTAAATGGGTTGTACAGCTTGGTTACAAATATAAACTGCTTGTGTGTATATTCTGAAGCCTCGGTATTGTCCATAAATCAGTTGTGAGAGGCCTGCAGATTGCTGGAATGCCCAACAAGCCAACAAGCTGATAAGGCATTGGCTGTATTCTGTTCAGTGTCTGTGATAATGGTCAGTCGCCACACAATGGAGGAGACGATGCTTCCTGTATCCGTGATCTGTATCCTGAAACACGTTTCCCAAGCTTGAGCGTCTACTATGGTTTGTGTTCAAGAATTTCTTGTTAAATGTGAACGCAAATAAAGATGTTAAATGTGTGTGTGTGTGTGTGTGTGTGTGTGTGTTCTCAGGTCGGTACTGTGAGGTCCACCACATGACGGGTAACTACATGTGGGATGATGCCAGTGACAAGGAGTTCCTGATCGGCACCAACGCAGACAGCCGTCTGCCCGTGTGGTGGGACGGCTCAGAGCCCCTGTGGGTCACCATGCAGAAGCTGGGCAGGAAGGTCTTCATGTACTACTGGCCTGGTGAGTATAGGGCTGTCAGGGCTTCTGATAGCTTTAACATTATTAGGAGTGAAACCCAACTTCCTGCCGTAAAATATGGAGTTATGGGAGAAAACAGTCGTAAACCAGAGAATGTGCTCCTCGGAGCACAGGTCTCCGCCAGTACTGTTCCTGATTAATCCCGTCTTACCTATTTATATTGCATATTGTCACGTGTCACTTGACCAATGTTAGCTTGATCCCGTTAGCTTGACCAATGTTACCTCACTTCAAAAAACATAATTGTTTTTTCGAAGTGACACACCTATTTATAGGATTTTATTTCGTCATGCGTCTCGCTAGCCAATCGAAAGCATTGGTGACAACATATTGTCACGTGTCACGTGAAGCTTGACCAATGTTAGCTTGGCTGGGGGGGGGACACACACACACAGCGGGACGGGAACGAAAACATACTCTCCACCTCTGGCGGAGACAAAAATGATAATTAGTTTAAACTAGATGTCAGGGCCGCACATCTAAGCCCGATCCGTCCAGACAGCACTGGCCTAGTCACTCTGCACACACGTCATGCGAAGTCCGGCCCCTCTGGCCTCTCCTCTCCTCTCGGCTCCTCTCCTCTCTCCCCGCTTTGCTTTGCGGCCCTAACCTCTAGTCCCAACCTCCCAACCTCGGTCATGTGATAAAGAGGTCAGACTTCCTGTATCTGGTCGCTATGGCAACGGGTCTGATAGGGTCTGATAGGCAAATCAGAGAATCAATTAAGCCGAGAGTCTGATGATCACTGATCGAGGTGGGGTAAGATGCCTAAAACATAGCCATAGCTCTGATCAACAGTCTGTGGCGGGTCTTGGAGGCATGTGGAGCGATCCTGTGTTTGCGAATCCCGCACGAACTTTCGGAGCTTTTGTCAATTATATAGTAGTAAGATGTCTAAAGTTACACAGAAAATACAGGCTTATCTTTGCACATAATATTGCTATCTGGAAGAAGCTCCCCGCCTCCCCCTTCCATAGCATCATCAGGTCAGACGTCACAGCCAGCTGGTGCACCTTTCCATCTTATTGTTTCACAAACAATCAGCAGTGATAGAATAAGTACTGACATGTTTTACTTAAGTAAAAGTATCAATAACCTATTGTAGAAATAGTCTGGTACAAGTTCGATATTCAACATTTGCTTGAGTAATCGTACCATAAGTAAAAGTACTCATCATGCAGAAGTTTTCAAATGTATACAATTCCTTTTGAAAATGACTACGCTAGACTACTTTGACCTCAGACATGGAGCACCGAAGTCTGACGTCACTGCCACTAGACTGCCACTAGAGGGCGCTGTTCCACGGGTTCATGGCTTTACTTTTTGTGTCGAAATCCCCATTTGGGAATCTTAGATCACGTCATATAAGAACTGTGTTCCAAACATAAACACACCACCCTGGCGTTTTTGTCAGGGGGGGTGGCTCTGCATCGTTTATGATATTCATTCATATTTGATACAGCCTGTTTCTGGCGAAAATTTAATTAATTCTGCCTTAAAAGTCTTAAGAACTACTACTTCCGGGTCTGAAATCACTGTCTCCACAGCAGCCGCGTTCATGGGAAATGTAGTCTTTGGGTCATTTGACTCGTTTCTAGTGTTTATATTGTGTTACTCTTTGGGTAAATGTGTACATTTACACCTTCAGTCGATGCTTCATATCCGTATGAGTAAAATCACCAGGGTGGTGTGTTTATTTTTGGAACACAGTTCTTATATGAAGCGATCTAAGATTCCCCAATGAGGATATCAACACAAAAAGTAAAGCCACGAACCTGCGGAAAGCGCCCTCTACTGGCAGTGACGTCAGGACTTTGGTTCTCTATACTGTTATCATATAGTTCTTCTGTGAATACTTGGTTATGGTGTTATGTTGTGCATATTATAACCTGTGTGTGTTTGTGTCTGTCTGTCTGTCTAGGTTGTGAGGTAGAGATCTTGGGGGTGCGTCCGTCGTTCTGTGAGGAGTACGTTTACAACCCGTCAGAGAAGAACCTCACTGACTCCATGGAGAACGCTCTCAACGTGCTGCGGTGAGAGACTACACACTCCCACCTCATGAACCACGGACCCCATCTGAACATATGTTGTGCCAGGGACCCCCACACACAAGATTTGTGTTGTTAAAACAATATTCAAAATGTTTCTACATTGCGTGTGTGTGTGTGCGTGTGTAGGTCAGGTGAAGCGGACATGGCAGCAGTGTACTATGAGAAGATCGATGTGGAGGGTCATCACTTCGGACCCGACTCCCCCCAGGTCAGGACGGCGGTCAGACAGCTGGACGCCGCCATACAGACCCTCAACACCAAACTGAAGGTCTGTATAGGATGCTCTCACTCTTTATTAGACCTTACGCAGCTGACACCTGCACCTGCAGCCAACTTCTCTCTGTCCTGCCTGGCTCCAACATGACCAACTGTAGCTGTGTGTTCATTGTGAACTGTTTAATGTACATTTTAAGATAAATACTAACAGTCCATCAAAGGGTAGGATAGGGGTGGGAGGCCTTTTTGTTTCACACCCTTTTCTCCTGTTTTGTGGTAGGGAGGTGATCTGTTTTGTTGGGTAAGGTTTTAGTGAGTGACACCGTTGTATCACGGAGGTTTATAAAGACTATAAATAATGTATTTTTTGGCTGCAGGCTCAACTTTTAACATAGGTCTGTCTATATTCTCTCAAAAAGGAAACAAAAAACGTACGCTCAGCAAAAGCGAATTGATCCCAGTGTATGACGGAGGACAATTTCACGATAAATTGCAATCTCCGCAATGCGATCATTGAGAGCGTGTTTATCATGATTAAACGATAATAAGGATTGTGGTCCCATCCGTAACAGTGTGTTTGTTCATGTTTATTTGTTGTGCTCAGGAGAAAGATCTGGTGGGCCAGGTCAACGTGGTGTTTTTTTCGGACCACGGCATGACCCCCATCCGCTGGATGGACAGGGTGATCGAGCTGGAGAAATACATCAACATGTCTGACCTGGTCAAGATGATGGACAGAGGACCCGTGGTCAGCCTCTGGCCCAAACACAACACATACCAGCAGGTCAGAACGTCGTCATTTACACAGGCAGGCGCGCACCGGAAATAGCTTCACGACGCACCACGTTGTGAGCTTCTAGATCTGCTATTTTCGGCTTTGGGATTAAAAATGCAACAAAATAAAATTAAAAAATGGCATTCATGAAATAGGCTCTATGCACAGCTGCCATACTGGAGAGAAATTGGGCCTCTTCCTTACTTCCTTCACGGGTCTTGCCAATTATACTAATCAAGGCTCTGTTCCATTTAGTGTGGCACAGTGTTGTCAAACATTTTAATTTCAAGGACCCCCAATAACTGTAGAGTGTACAAATAGAACCATTTGGTTCCATTTGTACACTCCCAGAGTTACTGTGGTATCTTGATACACATTTATGGACTTATAGAGAACACACACACACACAGAGACATAAGTTTGGATACTGAGTGGTCTACAGCGCACATTCCAGAGAACCTACAATTTGTCCAGTACAAAGGATGCTTCCCAGAGGGCATCTGACCTTAGCTGACCTCTAGGATCTTGGGGTGTTGTTCTTCTGCACAATGGACACACACACACACACACACACACACACACCAAACTACTTAAGCACATATACATTTACACACACACACACACACACACACACACACACACACACACACACACACACACACACACACACACACACACACACACACACACACACACACACACACACACACACACACACACACACACACACACACACACACACACACACAAGAGATGTAGCACACATACCTAGCTCTGTGCACATCCAACACACACACATGTGAGGTTTGCATATAAATACTGTGAGGACAAAGAAACCGTCCCTTCTTCTTCTTGCTCTTCTGGGCCCAGTTGCCCTAGTTATAGCTTAAACACATTCAATCCGGGAAAGTATCTGTGTCATTTTAGATTTCTTTGGCTATTCAAAAATAGCAGATATACAAGCTCATAGCACGGCACCGAGTGCCGCGCTATGAGCTTGTAGATCTGCTATTTTTTGAAAAATCGTGAAAATGAGTACAAATCTTTGAACATATATTAAAAAAATATATATATATTTAAAGATTTGCACACATTTTCACATAAAAAAACAAAAAAATAGCAGATCTACAAGCTCATAGCTATGAGCTTGTAGATGTAGCAGCAAGCATGTAGCAGCAAGGCTGACTCCTGTGCTCTGTACTCTGTGTTTGTCCAATAAATCGACTTGGGGAACATTACTGGTCTGGACCTTTCAACTTCTTCTCCTTTCAACTATATGGTCACGCTTGTGCAAAATACACCACATTACACACTCGTAAGGGGCCATTTGGAACCCACTCAAGGAACCATGAGGGTCCCTGGACAACACTTTGAGACCCACTGGTGTAGCAGAGTGTTTCCAGTGAGTCAACACCCTGACTCTGTTTGACCAGAATGGAACAGAACCTTAATTAGTATTATTGGTAACACCTGTAGAGTTCTCAACTGGCCTGAAAATTAAGGCCCGGCCCTAACTGGGCCCTACTGGGCCGGCCCGAGGCTCGGCCCTACTGGGCCGGCCCGAACAATTACCATACTTTTAGGCTTGAAAACCCAAAAAGGTGTCATTGTGTGCTTATTGTCCTCAAAGTCACGCATCCAACAAGCTTTGAACTGAGCAGATTGGACCTTCAGTTCCAGAGATAATGGCCAAAACATCTTGAAAACTGACACTTTTTCACTTTGCCGATTTTCGATTGAGATTTGGGCCATTGTCGCCCGTTTCTCTAACACAGGCTAGGAAGGTCGGACGGTGACAAACCGTCTTCTTCATGGAACCCGAGGCTAGGGCCGGCCCGACTAATTAGCGTAGATTTTGGACCCAGTCTGAAAACGTCGGGTAGGATTGGGTTCGGGCAGAATTTGAGAACTCTAAACACCTGTGAAAGAAGTGAAGAAGAGGCCCAGTTTCTTTCCAATGTGGCTGCTGTGCGTAGAGCCTATTGCCTGACTAAAATGTTGATGTCCTCACACGTGTATTAATGCAAACTTGTGTGTTTTCCAATGCAGGTGTACGATGCACTGTCACAGGTTCCTAACATGCATGTGTACAAGGTCCAGGATATTCCACAGCGCTTCCACTACAGAGGAGGGAAGTTCGTCTCCACGCTGACACTGGTGGCCGAACCCGGGTGGTTCATTACTGAGGTGAGATCAAACTGTTGCTGTGGAGACGTTGGGATGTTGTCAAATATTAATCTATCATTTCACGATTGTATGCATAATTGCATACATTATAATATTCCATTTGCTCTGTTGTGAGTCGCCAGAGGTGGTGTGAGGCGCCCACTGGGGCTTTATTCTCGGCTGAAAACGCGAAGGCGTTGCCTAACAGCGCTTCCAAGCGCCCGAGTTGAAAATATTTTTAGAAACTGAGAAAAACGCATGCATGCATGTGCGAGCGCAAGGTAAATGCCCAGCACCACGCCACGCTGCTGGGGTTTATAAAAATACGGCGCTCCCATTGTAAACAATTAAAAACATGTTCTGCACTCAGAATAATAAACTTGTGTGTGTGTGTGTGTGTGTGTGTGTGTGTGTGTGTGTGTGTGTTCCAGAATAAGGCCAAACTTCCGTACTGGCAGAACGGGAGTGGGGAGGCGGTGGGATGGCAGAACGGTTGGCATGGTTACGACAACGAGTTCATCGACATGAGAGGCTTCTTCCTGGCTACTGGACCTGGTGAGTAGAGCTGTGGAGAGTCTGGATATGTGAGACTACTCTGGCTGCTACAAGGACAAGCTGAACCTTAACAAGACAGGCTGTACCAAAACAATAGAGCTATCGGGCCTAGTGGAGACATCTTGGCTCCTACAAACTACAAAATATCTTGTCCCATAATGGATTATATAAGCAACAACACTAAAGCAATGCTATATTTACAGTATTGTACTTGAGTTAAAGTACTAGAGTACTTGCTTTTATGGTGTGACCATGATATGATGGTCTGATCATATAACTTGATAATGTGAAGGACTTTGTCACCATAAAAAGATATTGCCATTTCACACCAATAGAATACAAGCCAACAAAAGCCATTCAGAGCTATATGATAACAGCAACAATGAATTAATAAATGGCTAGGGATCAAGTGGTTAATACGCTATAAGACGATAACAATCTAAATTACATTTTAACCTTTAACCGAAAAACAAAGCCTAGCTGTAACACAACAATAGCTATCAGGCCTAGCGGAGACATCTTGGCTCCTACAAGCTACCAAATATCATGTCATGTCGTATAAGTACTATAAGTGATGGTTAAATATAAAAGTTATATACGTATAAACCATAATAACAATATTGTATAGCGTATATTTCTTAATTGCTTTAGTGTGTATAGTGTTGATATAGTAACAAAAACATGGGAACAAATGGTCATGGTCTGTATGCATGGTCATCATACTGCTGATATATGATGAAGTGAAAATCTCTAGACCTTCTATTTTTAATGATTATATTAGATATTATTAGTGAAGATAGCAGATCTAAAAGCTCACAACACGTCGCATTGTGATGCGTTGTGAACATGTAGATCTACTATTTACCTTTTTTTAATAGAGCTGAAGTGGTTAATTCTTGTAGTTTGGGTCCCCCGGGAGACACCGATTTCATCATCTGGGTCTCAATTCAATTTTTCAATAAAAAATGTATTAACCAATAAGACCTGAGGCCGATTTTACAAATGCCTTCGAAACCAGTAGTTCTTTAAAGATTTTTCAAAAATGTAAAAAAAAATTGCAGATTGTGAGCTTTTTTTTAATGGCTATTTTTGAATAGCCAACGCAAAAATCTAAAATGACACCGATGCTTTTCCCGGCTTTAATGGATTAAAGTGCCCAAATCACAACAAGTCGTCTCAAGACCCATATATACATATAGAGCAGAGACATCCCACCCTGAACAAGCAATTTTGTCACAGTGGTTGTGGAGCTGAAAAGGTCCAGTAGAATAACCTCTTCATGTATCCCAGATTAAACTCGGAACGTGGTTTCATTTTCTCCATTCCAGATTTCAAGCAGAACGTGCGAGCGGGGCCGATCCGAACGGTGGACGTTTACAACCTGATGTGCAGGACGCTGGGCGTGGAGCCGCTGCCCAACAACGGCTCGTGGTCCCGGGTGGAGTACCTGCTGAGTGGCTCACTGGGACATCAGCACTCCGCCACCTCCAGCCTGTTGAGTCTGTGTACCACAGGCCTGATGGCCACGCTGCTGCCTCTGTGGCCATAGGACAGACAGACCCCCCTGTTCTACTGTGGCCATAGGACAGACAGACCCCCCTGTTCTACTGTGGCCATAGGACAGACAGACCCCTGTTCTACTGTGGCCTTAGGACAGACAGACCCCCCTGGTCTACTGTGGCCATAGGACAGACAGACCCCCCTGTTCTACTGTGGCCTTAGGACAGACAGACCCCCCTGTTCTACTGTGGCCATAGGACAGACAGACACCCCTGTTCTACTGTGGCCATAGGACAGACAGACCCCCCCCTTCTACTGTGGCCATAGGACAGACAGACCCCCCTGTTCTACTGTGGCCATAGGACAGACAGACCCCCCCCTTCTACTGTGGCCATAGGACAGACAGACCCCTGTTCTTATTTCTCAGTGGCTTTCAACCTTTTTTATGCCAAGGACCCCCGTCTGAAAATGTTTTGTGCCAGGGTCTCCAGAACACTTTCAAGATTTTTCCGAAGATGTTAAAAAATAGCAGATATACAAGTTCACAAAGTGAGCTTGTATATCTGCTATTTTTGAATAACCAATGTATACGATATCAAAGGGGTGAAAATGGATTAACAGCTTTTGCTGGGGACCCCCTGCCCTGGAACCCCCTCAAGGACCACTGGTGGTCCCCGTACCACTGGTTGAGAACCACTGTTATATCTGAGACCCTCCCACATGTGTATATGCACACACGCATGCACGCACACATGCACGCACGCATGGCTATTTTCCAAAAACGACGTTCACTAATTTGGCTGGGCACCCCCTTGAACCCCCTTGGTGGTCCCCAAACCCCATTTTGAGAATCACTGCCCTGTAGGGGTCCCCGCCGGTCCCGGACCCCCTGTTGAAGACCCCTGCCTTATATAACCAAGAAACCACCTCAGAAGTAAATGCATTGGAAGGAATCTCTGGCCACTGGTTAGAAGGCTCCTGCATGCAATAATAATACATACAAAAAAACATATTGACCCAGTTTCTTAAAGGTAGGGCAACAGATAAGGGACAACTTCTGATATTTACATACTAGTCCATATCTAAACAACTGTATCAGTTTCTTTGGCACGAGCTGGAAACGTATGCACAATGCCATTGACAATACAATGCAAATATTCAAAGACAATTCTGTCGTCTCGTAGAATGATGAAACCTTGCTTTCCGTAGCCATAATTCCAAAACCTACATGGAACAAAATAATGGGAACTTTCTTGTTCTGGTGGAGCCGCGTGCTGAGTTCAACCCAGTGATGAGCGAACAGGTCAGACGAGAACAAAAGAGATCGCTGACCACGGGGCGAAACAGTATTACTTTTGTTAATTTAATGTGAGTGAATAGTTTAAGCTAATAGTTTCTATCTGTAGCTGTCCATGGTGGAAGTATGTATATTATGGAAGCAAACAAACGTTCCTGTTCCCCACATTAGCTTTTGAAACGGAACCCCAGATCCTTAAGACCCTGCTTAGAGTAAATGCTGTCCCATAAATAAACATGTCTAATATAAACACATCTAATAGGCATTGCTCTAGAAGCCTCTATACTGCAAAAGGTTAAATTAAATGTATACTGATGATATATGTATTCTTGTAATTGTTTCTGGGGAGTTTAGGTGAGTTTAGCAGGTTGGTCTTCTTCCACTCCTGACATCACAAAACTACTCAACTGAATGTTTGGGGCAGGGCAGATTTAGCTGTGTTATTGTTTATGGGAATGCCATATTAAGTACTGTTTTTCCTCCCACATTTGAATATCCAGCATTTAAAATGATCTGTTGCTCTGCCTTTTTAAATGGCCTACAATCCAAAGATCATACTGTATGTTTACATACTGGACCAGAACCTGTGTTCCAGTGGGTTCCCCCAAAATGTGATCTAGAGCAGGGGTTCACAGACTGTTTCAGCTCCAGACCCAATAGAGAAATACTCCCTAGTCTTCCCATTATGCATTATCCACTTAAGACCTATATTTTTAAAATCGGAAACTCTTTTAGACTACTTTTTTGTATTATTCTGAAATTCTTTTGAAAATGTTTTATTTCCTTTCTCAGTTTTTATTTTTTTTAAGTACAAAAATGTAAAAAGGGCTTATGACAAGATATTATCATCACCATATCAATATCGAGGTATTTGGTAAAAAATATTGTGATAATTGATTTTATAATTCTTATCCCATGGTTTTACATTTACATTTCTTACATTTCTCAGCCAAAGTTGTTGTAACATCAGGGTTGGAGTCAGAGAGAGAGACATAACTCCAACCCTGAGTACAGTGTAGTAATGATAAGCAAATCAAATAAGTAAAGTTGATAATATGTCAATAGATAGGGACAGCCTGTGCCTTACTGTTTATATACAAATAAAAAGATCTGTGACAAATCTGAACTACAACTGTGGTTTTCTGACTTTTTATTTAATTGTTATGTTATTATATGACAAGTTTAATTGTAAAAGTATACTTTGTATATAATTGTTAGTGTGGCCGAGGAGGACATTCACAAAGTCTGAAAAGCCCTTAATTGTGAATAAAAACCAGGCTTTCCACGGACGCTGCGTAAATCCTGGTCAGTCTCCACACAGAATGACAGTGGTGGACACTAGTCTACTTAAAGGACCACTTCACCCATTTTCAACCTATCTTCATATAATTGGTCCTCACTAATGCTCATTATAATATGGTGCCATTTCTGTCTACTCACTCTGTGTCTCAGAGGAGGCCTGTGGACCGTTCAGAAACACGCCTACCAGTGACATCATCGATGGGGAATCCAAGCTAATTAGAAACTTCAAAGTTAGCATGCTGTAATGGAAGCCATAATTCTCTTATTAATAATAATCTGCCTAACAATGAAGTGTCCACAGCCCTCCTATGAGACACAGTCAGACCAAGTAGAAAGAAGAAAAAAAAGGTACCATTTTATCGGGACCGTACCTATGTTCCCCGGGTCCTATGTTCCCCGCTTTCCTAGGGAGAGCGGGGAACATAGGACCTAACCTAAACCTAACCCTAACCCTAACCTTAGTGGGGAACATAGAACCCGGGGAACATAGGGATGACCCCATTTTATCATGACGATTAGGACCAATTATATGGAGATAGGTTGAAAATTGGGTGATGTCGTCCTTTAATAACTCCAGTAGGCTACTTGAGATACTGTTATGGAAACTTTAACATACATGTATCAATATGTGGTCCAAAGCAAGTAGGATACACATGACCATTGGCTTGGTTGTGAAGTGGCTATTAGAATTGGTACCAACAACGGTTTGAATTCGTTCTCCTGCTATACCACAAAAATGTGGAATGTCCTACCAAAAGCTGTGAAGGAGTGTAAAACCCTACTCTCCTTCAAAACCTACAGTTGGCTGCAATTTGAAAATGGCCCCTGTAAAAGTCAACGCCTATTGTTTTTCTGTTTTCAAACTGTTTTTATGATGTTTTGCATAGTAGTGTATATCTGTCTGTCATGAAATGTCTCTATGAATTGAGTACAAAGGAAACAAGCCATAGGCTTTCTTCTTGGGTTTTAAATCCTCTTAGCTGAACTTGTATTGAACTGTACTTTCATTTGCTTTTTTTTGGCACACTATTAATAAAGTATTCAATCAATCAATCAATCAATCAATCAATAAATCAATCAATCAGCCCTTTAACCAGCCTGATCCGGTCTAGAGCCCGTTCCGTATCCGCTCTAGATCCAGACCGGATCAGCAGCCTGCAAAGCAAGATGTCATTAAGTCTGACATAGCCATGGTTCACATGACGATCGTCTGTCACAATTGTCATGGAACCACTTGTTCCTGGTTTGCGATGTTTACAAATTTGATTAGATGTTTTTACATCTACATAAACGTTCAGATTTCAAATATAAAGTGCTGACCCTCAAGCCACGGATGTAAGAAGTTGAGACGCAACCTGTCTAAGTACCTGTATATTCCGTATTGTTAAATAAAAAGCTTTTTAATCCGATCTCCGGCCATTTTCTCCAGATTTTCACCTATGCTTTCAACAACACGAACCTATCGGCTGGAAGGTGTATTGCACTCTGATACATATATAAAAAAAAAAAAAAAGGCCGCCGATTGGATTAAAATGCTTTTCATTGAACAATACGGAAAATACGGGTACTTAGACCCATGCGACTCAACTTGTTACACCCGTGGCTTGAGGGTCAGCACGTTATATTTGACATTTTAACCTTTATGTAGATGTGGCAGTTGTAAATGTAAAAACAATCGCAAACCGGGAAAAGTGGTTCCATGACTGCTGTGTGATGGTATGACAGTCATCTTTCAGGGCTAAGTCCACAGAGCAGTGACATCTGTGTACAGTAGAAGACTGACACCTAGTGGACAAAGTGTGCTACTCCTCATGGTCTGTCAGCTGACTCACTGATAGAGTCAGCTGTCTCTGTCTCTACTCTGTAGCTACAGAGGCTTAAATCACCTTAATACCGCTGTACTTACTGAGGTATGTATGACGACATGTTTTAAAACCTTCATTAATGACGCAGGGGCTTATTTTATTGCATCTTATTGTGTTAATTAGACGGAGAGGTGGAGAGAACCGTAGCGCTCGTGCAGAGAGTTATTAGAGAGTTCTCTGTAACGGCTAGCTATGTAGCTGTTAGCATAACAACAACAACACAACCCATCATAACACCTAGAATAATAATAACAATAACAACACAACTACTGCCACATACACAGCCATCGTTATGTGAGACAGCAGGCGTTGTCATGGTAACCTGGCTGTCACTGGAGATCTGTCAGGAACACAATGTGAACAACATGAGTTAGCTGTGTGTTAGCTACTAACAGGCTAACCTGCTAGTGTTGGTCTTGTTCCATAATGATACTGTATGAACAGAGGAGAATCTGCACTGTTCATACAGGATCATTATGAACCTCTGGACCTTCTACACCATTGCTTCTCAAAGTGGGGTCCGGGGACCCCCAGGGGTCCTTGAGGGAGTTCCAGAGGGTCCCCAGCTAAATGATAGATTAGGCACCAAATGGAACCCTTATGGGTCTGTAACTCTGAGAGTGTACAAATGGAACCAAATGGACCATTATGGGTCTGTAACTCTGAGTGTACAAATGGAACCAAATGGACCCTTATGGGTCTGTAACTCTGAGAGTGTACAAATGGAACCAAATGGACCATTATGGGTCTGTAACTCTGAGTGTACAAATGGAACCAAATGGACCCTTATGGGTCTGTAACTCTGAGAGTGTACAAATGGAACCAAATGGACCCTAACGGGTCCATTTGGTTCCATTTGTACACTCTCAGAGTTAAATTGACATAGATTTTACAATATAAATTGCGGTCCAAGTGATAGAAATGCCATTAAATGGGGGTCTGTAGCCCTAATGCATGTCAAACTGGGGGTCCTTGAAATTAAAATGGTTGAGAATCACTGCTAGAGCCGTAACAAATCTTCTCTTATGGGGGTCCCTGGCATATCTTTTGAAATGGGGGTCCGCGGGCTAATAATTGTCAATTTCCTTGACATGAAAAAGTTTAAGAACCACTGTTCTACACTGTAGAAGGTCCAGAGGTTCATAATGATACTGTATGAACACTGTAGAAGGTCCAGTGGTTCATAATGATACTGTATGAACAGTGGAGATTCTCCACTGTTCATGCAGTATCATTATGAACCTCTGGTTCTCTACACTTTAGAAGGTCCATAGGTTCATAATGATACTGTATGAACAGTGGAGAAGGTCCAGAGGTTCATAATGATACTGTATGAACAGTGGAGAAGGTCCAGTGGTTCTGGGCTGTGAGCACTGGACCCACTGATCAAGTCCATTTTATAGATCAGATATAGTTTAAAAACAACCAAAAGTGCTGTTTTGCAAAACAAAACACAGCATACTTGAGAAAAACATCCAAGTAAGACAGTTGTTCCCAAACTGGGGGGTCCCTAGCTCTGGTCCATAGCCTTGAAGGAGTTCCCTTGTTCCCTTCAAGGCTATGGACCAGAGTTAAGGGGGTCCCCAGCAGTGTTGGGCAGGAACAAGTTACTTTTAATATATTAAGTAATATTATTAACGGTAATATTATACCATATCACTATGTAAAAAAAATATATACATATTACATATTACTCAGGTTTTGTTGGCTTAAAAAAACATATTCAAAATGTTTCACTTTTTTTCACAATGTTCAAGATTTTCTTTTGAAATGTCATGGACCCCCAAAATTATATATTTGCACAGATTTGAGTTAAAAAAAATGTTTGCTTTAAAAATACTTCAAGCTCATAGCGCTATGAGTTTGTAGATCTGCTGTTTTTGAAAAGCCAAAGAAATCTAAAATGACACTCTTAATTGGTTAAAGTGCTCACGTGGCCTAGTCGCTTCTTTTGGGCTTGATTTCGTAGACCTGGTTGCTTATTTATTTTGCAAAACCTGGCAAACAGTGGTTTCAGGGTGTGTGTGTGTGTGTGTGTGTGTGTGTGTGTGTGTGTTGCAGACCGGTCCAGGCCTCCTCCTCCTCCTCCTCCTCCTCCTCCTCCTCCTCCTCCTCTCCAGCATGGCAGCCTCCTCCCAGTGGGAGCTTCCTCCGGAGCTGTGCTGCCGGCCCATGGCCTTCGTGGCGCTGACCGGCCTGGACGTGACCTACAACGCCGTGCACCGCGCCATCTGGGACGCCTTCTGTGCCAACCGGCGCGCCGACAGGGTGCCCATCTCCTTCAAATGCCTCCCGGGGGACCACGAGTACCCTAAGTGCCGCACCAAGGTGAGAGAGGTCTGAGAGATGAATAAACGTCTGGAATTGGTTTCATTCATTCCTTCTTATGAATTCATCTGTTGAACTTGTTTTTTCATGTTTTTCAAACCAGTGGTTCTCACACTTTTTATAGTGCCAAGGACCCCCACTTTGATATGTATTTAGCCGCGGATCCCCACCTGAAAATATGTTGTGCCAGGGACCCCCAGAAGCAAAGATCTGTTAAAAATGTTCTCCTTTAAAAAAAAATATATTTCAAGATATGCACACATTTTCAAGATAAAAAAATATCTACAAGCTCATAGCCGAAGTATAAAATATGGATAAAAGGGTTAAAATGATTGATTGACAAAAGTTTGCGAGCTTTAACATTTCAAAAATAGCAGATCTATAAGCTGTCCTGTGAGCTTGAAGATTGGAAAGCTCATCTACGAGCTCACAAGGCATCGCAGAGCGACGTGTTTTGAGCTTGTAGATCGCAGTTTTTTGGGGCTTTATGACAAACGGCAGAAAAGTTATTACATCGCCGTCCTAAAATGTAGATTTACAATTTACACTGTAGTCATTTATCAGACGCTCTTACTGTAGGCATTTAGCAGACGCTCTTACTGTAGGCATTTAGCAGAGCGACTTACAGTAAGCAAGGTAAACACACACATCAAATGCATAGAGACATGTGTAGATCAGTGGTTCTCAGACCTTTTCATCTCAAGGACCCCCAAATGTGTGTGGCCACAGATCTCAAAATATTTTGTTCCAGGGACCCCCCCCCCCCAGAAGCAAAGATTTGAGTTACAAATGTTCCCTTTAAAATATGTATATATTCAACGTTTTGCACAAGTTTTCACAAATATATTTTTTTTTGCAGATCTACAAGCTCACAGTGCGGCATTCGGTGCCGTGCTATGAGCTTGTAGATCTGCTGTTTTTGAATAGCCAAACAAAAAAATATGGGTTTTAAATGGTTAAAATGATCATATTAACTAATTTAGCTGGGAACCCCCCTGGTACCCCTCCAAGGACCCCTGGGGGTCCCTGTACCCCACTTTGAGAACCAATGGTGTAGATGTACTCACAAGTATAGTAATGCAAACGTGTGTGTGTGTGTGTGTGTGTGTGTGTGTGTGTGTGTGTGTGTGTGTGTGTGTGTGTGTGTGTGTGTGTGTGTGTGTGTGTGTGTGTGTGTGTGTGTGTGTGTGTGTGTGTGTGTGTGTGTGTGTGTGTGTGTGTGTGTGTGTGTGTGTGTGTGTGTGTTCAGAGGACCTCCTATGAGTGGTACATCCCAAAGGGCATCCTGAAGACAGGCTGGATGCACAAACATCTCAACCTGGTCCCGGCTCTGGTGGTTCTGTTCTACGAGCTGGACTGGGACGACCCTCAGTGGAAGGAGAAACAGTCCGAGTGTGCAACCAAGGTGGAGATCGTCAGGTACAGTACGCTGGTGTGTGTGTGTGTGTGTGTACGAGTGTGTTAGGGCTGGGTAATCATGGATCAAAGTTAGGTGATGATCAAAATAGGTGATATCCTAGACCAGGGGTGATGCTACTTTGATGATGTAGAGGGCCACTATATTTACACACTCACTCCAGAGGGACACATTGCATATAGAGCATCGCAGTTCCCGCCCACTTCCTGGTTTTTCGTGGTGCCGGAAAGAACAACTCAATGCATTTTTCCATTGACATTTCCAAAAATTTATATCTATTAATTTAAGCCTCGAATCAAGCCATCATGACATGACATGAATCATGACCATAAATCGTTTTTTTCTGTGATTTATTTTATTTTATATTTAATTATATGATATACTATATTTAATAAATACCCTTTGTTTTGCCGTTTTCAACAAAAAAAAAATCACAGAATCAAACGATTTATGGTCATGATTCATGTCATGTCATGATGGCTTGATTCGAGGCTTAAATTAATAGATATAAATATTTTTGGAAATGTCAATGGAAAAATGCATTGAGTTGTTCCTTCCGGCACCACGAAAAACCAGGAAGTGGGCGGGAACTGCGATGCTCTATACTGTCGGGCCATTCTGTCACACAAAAGTAGTACAAATAGCAGATCTACAAGCTCAAAACGCGTCGCACGTTTTGAGCTTGTAGATCTGCTATTTTTACTATTTTTGAATTGGAATTCAGATTTATTTTGTGCTGTTTTTTTATTGGAATCCTGAAAAGTAACATTTTTATTTAATTTCAAATGCATTTAGTTATACTTATGTTAACTTTATTTACTTAAATACAAATACATTGGACATAAAAAAAGACAATATAATTGTAATACTAGTCACTAAGCTACTAATATAGACTGAAGTAATTAAAGCGGGTCATTTTGTAATTGTAACAGCTGAAATCAATAATATATCAGTAATCCGCATGTGGCCCCCGGGCCGCCAGTTGCCCATGTATGTCCTAGATATCCTATTTTGGGTTATTAGTTATTTTATGTGCATTGTGTTTGTAGGACCAGTCTACAAGGCAGGAACACCAAGGTGGCGGTTGTCCTCATCCAGAAGAAGACCCCTCTACCTCCAGGTAAAAAAGTAATTTGTTCTTCTGAATACTTGAGTATTTACTTGAGTATATATATTTATATACTTTTTTCCACCTGACAAAGACATGCTATTACATCGTGTGTCCACTAGGAGAGGACCTGGTGGCTTCAGAGAGAGCAGCCACTCTGTGTAACTCCTGTGATCTGTCTGGAAAGAGTCTGTTTGTCCTGCCTCACACCGACCACCTGGTGGGCTACATTATCAGGTACACACACACACACACACACACACACACACACACACACACACACACACACACACACACACACACACACACACACACACACACACACACACACACACACACACACACACACACACACACACACACACACACACACACACACACACACACACACACACACACACACACACACAGTGGGCTACATTATTAGATAACACAACGCCAAATTGGTGAAAATGTCAAATGTGTTCCTTGGGTTTGTGTGAACACTTGGTGGCGCTGTAGCAATGACCAGTACAAATAATCAAAGTAATTAGTGGCCAAAATAAGTAGGTCATTTTTAATAATTGTATCCGTGAACATTGTGTAGATCTGCATTGTGTAGATCAGCTGTTTATGATATTTTTGAAAATGTGTGAACATTTTTCAGCACATGAATTTAAACCGATGAATGGAAGTGGAGGTACAGTTGGAGGTACATTGTATCAAGGCACACAGGGTTGGAATCTAACGCGCGTGCCTTGCTACAATGTACCTCGGATGACAAGTAACTAACTACTACTAACAGTGTTCATTCTAGCGTGAGCTTTGAACACCTACTGTACATGACACTGTTTCAGGTTGGAGAACGCCTTCTACGAACACGCCCAGACCTACTACTACACCGAGATCCGCCGTGTCAAATCACACAAAGAGTTCCTCAACAAGACCACCCACCAGGTTGGAAGACATGCAAACGCACACACACACACACACACACACACACACACACGCATGCTTGAACACACATGCACACACTTTTACAAAATGTCGACTTTTCCCCTCTAAATTGATTTATGTATTTATTTTTAACTCTAACACTGCCAGAGTTTTTTTTTTTTACCCTCACAGACTGCCAGACTTTTCTAAGCTAGTACTTAGAATCTTTTTTATTTTTTTGTCCGTTTATTTTTTAACATTGAAGTGAATGGAGCAGCAACTTTTTGGAAAATGTTATCTCCTGGTTCTTTGTGACGAACGGAAAAATGGAAAAACCCCAAAAATAAAGAATAATTTTCGATTTAAAAAATAATAATATTTTTTGTTGCCATATTTTAGGCAATAGCTTAAAATAATTTAGGCAATAGCTAAATTCTCAAACGTTTATAAACGTTTTTGGCGGGTAATGAGTTGATTAGCGATTTTCTATAATCATTGAAATCAATGGAGTGTCTCACCCTGTCCTCTGGGTGGCGTAGCTGCTGTTCGTCAGACACCAGTTCAAGATCGCCTTCTTCAGTGAGCTGAAGCAGGACACACAGAACGCTCTGAAGTAAGTCTGCATCCACACAGCCAGGCCTGTCACTGTTATTACCACGGTCCCCACGGTCATGAAATTCCTGGAAATATTTTGAAATAAAAATTTAAAAAACCCAGTACTGGAAAAGGTTTGGAATTGATCAAAGGTCCTGGAATTTATCAAGGGTCCTGGAAAAATATTTGGCTATGCATTGTTTTTGGCTATATTTTTTTTTGATACAAAACATTTTCATAAACATGTATAACATTACACAAAATATGTAACATAAGTAGTTTTTCGCCGAACGGGCTGTGTAACACCCCATCCGCACTGCCAGCGATGCGACGTGATGCGACGTGACGCGAAGCGAGCGGGCGATGAAATCTCATTAAAATATATGTTTTTGAATGAGACCGTCCTGACCTACCGCGAGCGACAACGAACCGTGCAACGACGTCGTCCACCCCTCCTATTTTCGCTCGCAGGGTCACTATGCCCTAATTTTGCACGAAATGTTGAATGAAATTGTACTATTTTATATTCTATGCTTTATTTTTGCTACACTGCCTATCTTTGGGCATTGTACATAGGAGTAAGAGACACATTATTGCGCTGAATGATTGTTTTATAGGCCTGGAAATTGGGCTAAATATTCTGGAAAAGTTTTGGAAATTCATTGCTAAAAATGTGTGGGGACCCTGTATTACACTACATCAGGGGTCTTCAACAGGGGGTCCATTTTTTTTACATTAACCACTTGAACCCTAGCATCCCTTTTCTGAGGAGAACTTTAGCCAAAAATAGCCGATCTACAAGCTCACAACGCCTCGCGCTGCGAGGCGTTGTGAGCTTGTAGATCGGCTATTTTTGGCAAAGAGTTATAGATGTACAGGGAAAAAGAGCAGCAAAAGTTTATCTGAAACACAATTTTATACAATACAGAGGGGGTCCCTGATTCATCTCTCTCTCAGCTAGGGGGTCCTTGGCCTGAAAACGTTGAAGACCCCTGCACCGCATAATAGCTTAATCACAATGATTTGTGATAATCACAATTATTTTTGGGCTGCCTGTCTGAACAGGGCCTAAGACTAGAGGGTTTGAGTGGTTAAAAGGTGCTGTTTCAAACGTAAAAAACAAACACATATTTCACATAGTTAAACCACCTCAGGCAGACGCTGTTTATGCCTTGTTCAACATAGCCTGAGTAGAGAAACGATACAAAAAAAAGGTTGAAATATGGAGATACTGCACCACCACTAACCCCAATTCACGTGTGTGTGTGTGTGTGTGTGTGTGTGTGTGTGTGTGTGCGTGTGCGTGCGTGTGTGTGTGTGTGTGTGCGCGTGTGCGTGTAGGTATTACAGAACGGCGTACAGTCTCATCCATGAGCTCAGAGCCCATGAGACCAACATACTGGAGATCAAAACCATGGCCGGCTTCATCAACTATAAGGTGTGTGTGTGTGTGTTGTTTAAAGCTACATGTCTGTGTGTATAACATGTTATTTTCACCAATCTGTGTGGTAGTATGCTACTATAATAGGGCTGCAACTATCAATTATCTTCGTTGCAATTATAAAACTTCTATCGAATACTTTGTCAAGTAATTGAATAGTCAATCAATAACTCTGTGTGTGTTCTGTACTAAAGTACATGAAGAGCCTCCTCAGTGAGTCCCATAGTAGCTACTTATACCAGTAAACTGCTTTAGTTGACAATTACATTGCAGATTTACAGGTTCTGTAAGACCAGTAAGAGTCTATTTGGGACACTTGCTAACTCTGTTAACAATCTCTCTCTCTCTCTCTCTCTCTCTCTCTCTCTCTCTCACCCACACTCACACTCACACACACACACAGATCTGTCGGCTGTGTTTCCAACACAACACTCCTCTGGACGCCATCGCTCAGTTCAGGAAGCACATAGATCTGTGTAAGAAGAAGATCGGCAGCGCTGAGCTGGCCTTCGAGCACTCTGCCTGGATGTCCAAACAGTAAGAGAGAGAGAGAGACACACACACACACACACACACACACACACACACACACACACACACACACACACACACACACACACACACACACACACACACACACACACACACACACACACAACGCCTCCTCTAAATTGAGCGTCTTCCTATAATAGCTGATACTGCGCAGTACCTACAGTAACTGTGCTAACTGTTTGGGCCTACTTTTGGAGAGGCCGGCCATTTGAAGGCCCCTCGCAACCAAACTTGTGCCCGTGCCCTAGGCCATTGGTTCTGAAAGTGGGGTCCGGGGACCCCCAGGGGTCCTTGAGGGAGTTCCAGGGGGTCACCAGCTAAATGATGGATAGTTAGGAACCAAATGGACCCTTATGGGTCTGTAACTCTGAGAGTGTACAAATGGAACCAAATGGACCCGTTAGGGTCCATTTGGTTCCATTTGTACGCACTCAGAGTAGACTGCCCCAACGCTCCTGATTTCGTGTATAGAGGGGCGGGTGTATAGAGCCGGCGAGAGATTGCGCCTGATCCCATTGGTTCACCGATCTGTCCGTCAACCCCCGCCCCGTTAACACAACATTACGAGCGACGCCCACTGCACTCTGGTTGGTTGGGAAATGAAACACTTCCTCATACCGAGTACACCGACGCGCTGGGCCAGGCTTTTATTTTTTAGCAAAACTAAACAATAAAAGCCTGGAGATCGAGGCTACACTCAGAGTTACATTAACATCGATTTTACAATATAAATTGGGGTCCCAGGGATTGAATTGCCATTAAATGGGGGTCGGTAGCCTAATGTATGTCAAACTGGGGGTCCTTGAAACTAAAATGGTTGAGAATCACTGCTAGAGCCGTAAAAATCTTCTCTTATGGGGGTCCCTGGCACACCTTTTTTTAAATGGGGGTCCGCGGGCTAATAAGTGTCAATTTGGGGGTCCTTGATATGAAAAACTTTGAGAACCACTGCCCTAGGCTACCACAGATAAAAACCTAAAACCGACCTCGAGAATGAACACCTCCCTATGGTTTTCATTAACAACAATGACATCAGGGGTGTTAGCTGAAATGTTAGAGAACACAGAATCATCATTACACAGGCTAAACATGCTCTGTCATGCCTACTCATGTAGAGTCCCCTGTATACATGGCACCCATTTAAGATGTGGACATGGTTTCAGCTTTGTGTTTGTGACCATACAGTGAGGAGCATGATTGCCTGTAAACCAGATGGAGAGATTAGATGGTAAAACCTGCAACCTTGCTTTCAGAGTAAAGACAACAAACAATGTACTCGTCTAAAGCAACATTTTTGAGCAACATCAATGTAAAGTGCTTTTCTCCAAAGCGCTTTATATTGTATTTCACATTCACCCATTCACCCACACACATTTACACACCGCTGGGCGAGGGAAACCATACAAGGCACCAACCTGCTCATCAGAAGCAGTGAGGGCTTCAGCGTCTTGCTCAAGGACACTTCCACACGTAGCCAGGAGGAGCTGCAGGGATCGAACCTGGAACCTTCGGATTCCAAGACGGCCGCTCTACCTCCTGAGCCACTGCAGAATAAATAATACATAAACAACATAATAGGCTATGGTCAAGGCTTACACTCCTGCCCGACCACTTCGGTCTGCCGCCTCGGTGCGACTGATTGCCTCGTCGCTCAATGGTCCTTCTGGCCGATCTACACGGTCACAGCTTTTTTCTGTTCTGGGCCCCACAGTGGTGGAATGAACTCCCCACTGATGTCAGGACAGCAGAGTCACTGCCCATCTTTGGCCGCAGGCTGAAAACCCACCTCTTCAGGAAACACTACCCTCCCTCTTTGCCTGGCCTACTTGTTGTCAATTAGTTGTACGAGCTCTTGTTTTATTGGCTCTTGTTTATTCGATACACTTATTATTTGTTTTAGCTCTTGCTCATTTGATTTTCCTACTTTGTCTCATCTGTTTATGAAAGTAGGTAGATGATATATTGCACTTTTACCTTAGCGCTAGGTATACTCTTAGTTGCTTGTTTTAGAAGAGAATGCACTTAAAGACTTCTGGTGATTAGTAGTTTTGTTCCCTACCTATGTTGAATGCACTGATTGTAAGTCGCTTTGGATAAAAGCGTCTGCTAAATGAATGTAATGTAATGTAATAATATTACATATTGTGTTCATTGTTTAGGAAACAGAGTGTTGGGGACTCCTTTTACACTGTGTCACAAATCACAGACTAGGCCTAACAAAATCCTTCAGTGGTGAGATGTTATGTTTCTTTAATCCGTGCGCTCTGTTGTCATTGTGTGTCGCAGGTTCCAGTCCTTTGGGGAGCTGTTTGATGAGGCCATCAAGCTGGGTCTGACAGCCATCCAGACCCAGAACCCAGGGTTCTACTACCAGCAGGCTGCCTGCTACAGCCAGGAGAGGAAGCTGCAAGCACAGCAGCTCTGCCAGGTATAGCACTGCACTGAAGCAGTACTCGCTAGAGTTCTCAAATTATACGCGACCCGAGTAAAAAAGTTTCGCTTTAAAAATATAAATATTCAAAGATTTACGACCAATTTATAAATTGCATTTATCATGTTCACGATTTATTAAAAAAAAAATCCAGACCTACAAGCGCGTGATGCCGCGCTATGAGCTTGTATATCGGCTATTTTTTGAATAGCCCAAAGTATACAATATGGATGAAGTGGTTACACAGATGCGTTCCCAGTTTGAATGGGTTAAAACAAAAGTGGGGAAAATGGCCAAAACTCAAACATCGAAAATCGTAGAAAGTGTCAGTTTTCAAGATGTTTTGGACATTATCTCTGGAACGGAAGGTCCAATCTGCTCAGTTCAAAGCGTGTTGGATGCGTGACCTTGAGGACATTAAGCATAGGACATATTTTCCGGTTTCGGGCCTAACATTATGGTAATTGTTCGGGCCGGGCCCTGTTCCGGCCAGCCCAGTTAGGGCCCAGTTAGGGCCCAGTCAGGGCCCAGTTAGGGCCCAGTTAGGGCCGGGCCTTCATTTTCAGGCCCGTTGAGAACTGGCATGTCTTACTATAACCATTTGAACCCCAGCATCCATATTCTATTCAAAAACAGCTGATCTACAAGCTCACAACGTGTTTTCATTATTTCAGGCCGGAATGAACTATCCCGCCCCCGACCCATTGGCCACGCCCACCGGAGGGTTGGACTTCTATGGCCAGAGAGCCTGGAGACAAGGACATCAAAGTAATGACACACACACACACACACACACACACACACACACACACACACACACACACACACACACACACACATGAAGGATGAGCGACAGCTTTATAAACGTCTCTATGCACCGCACATTTTCTCTGCTCTGTGGCATTGTTTGGCACATACAATCTGTGTGTGTGTGTGTGTGTGTGTGTGTGTGTGTGTGTGTGTGTGTGTGTGTGTGTGTGTGTGTGTGTGTGTGTGTGTGTGTGTGTGTGTGTGTGTGTGTGTGTGTGTGTGTGTGTGTGTGTGTGTGTGTGTGTGTGTGTGTGTGTGTGTGTGTGTGTGTGTGTGTGTGTGTGTGTGTTGTAGGTATTGACCCTCCAGACTCTGAGAAGGAGAAGACGGGGATACAGGCCCTGCAGAGTAAAGAGAGAGATGTCCCACATTCTGTGAGTAGATTCTTGTGGCTATTTCTTGGCATATTAAAACAAATATTTGAGCTAAATTTACCCCCAGAATAGATTTCATTTAAATTGATTATAGACAATTTTTTTGTATTTGTATTTGTAGTTTTTATAATGTTTTAAATGTATTAGAGTAAGGCCAACAGTGATGGTGGTGTTGTAATGGTTTGTCCCCCTCCCTCCCTGCAGGAGTTGATCATAGCCCTGCTCAGCAACGCTGTGGCCCAGTTCAAGAAGTACAAATGTCCTCGCATGAAGAGCCACCTCAGTGAGTCTACCATACTGTACCTCTACCATACAGTACCTCTATACTGTACCATGCTGTACCTCTATACTGTTTATGGGGTTTATAGGCTTCCCTCTGCTGACTCCGGAGCTATTGATACATTAGCAGAACTTATTTCTCAATACAGTAACTCTGAAGTTTACATTTTTGGTGATCTTAACTATAACTATAACTGGATAGCAAATTAGAGTTCTCAAATTCTACCCGAACCCGGCCCGACCCGACGTTTTCGGGCCCAGCCGGGCCTCAAAAGTATGCTAATTGGTCGGGCCGAGCCAAGCCTCGGGCTCAAAAAAAATAATATATATATATATATATATATATATTTTTTTTAATAATATATTTTTGAATTCTGTTCTGTCTGAATGTGTATTTATCTATTATGAAGATGGCGCTGACGGCGCTGACTTTAATACTGGCGTTAACTTGCACTGTGCTGCTCACGCTCACTGAGCCAGCAGCAGAGTGAGAGAGAGTTAAAAAAAAGCAATTCTAGGCGAGCGTTCCGGTGGTAAACAGAACACTCGCCCCAAAACACACTCACCCCCATTGATTTCGCGGACAGAGGCCGCCGGATTAGACCCGGGCGAGTGTGTTTGGGGACAAGCGTTCTTGCAATCCGTTGCCGCATATGTAGCCATGGTTCACATTCATGTTTCAGGGCTACCGCATGATGCATCCATATCAAGGGCCCTTTTAATACAAAAACCCACGGCAATTTCGGTCTACAGTACACCAGCCTTCAACAATAGTGTACATTCAGTGGTCAGGTTCGTTCAGAAATCAATTGAAGAACGCAGGAGTGAGCTTTCCATATAGCCACGCGCGAGAACGTGCATACACGCAGTACACTACACATGTGTCGTTGTTGACGTTCTTGGATGGTTTTAATTTGAAGGTTTAACAGGATGTTCAATGTGTTTTTGTGAGTTAAGATAACTGACCGGCGTGCTCTATGCCGGCGTGCTGTGTTAAGTTACACAAGTGGCAGAAACGGTGCTTTCTGATTTTCACAATACAATGTAATCCACCCGCGTTTAGTTCAGTATTATAATATTTTTCACCCAACGCGTGTAAACTTAAGCTAATAGGTTAACAACAGTCTCGAGTCGGTCTCAGACAGTCAGGGGGGGGGGGGAGAGAGACAAAGACTCGGTCGAGAGAGGCAGAGAAATGCAGACGATGCATTGCATTGCACAGAGGTGCGTGAGCAAGACAAGGATTTAACTTAATTTAAATCAGCACAGTGTAAGTTAATGTCAGTCAGCGCCGTCAGCGCCATCTTCATAATGGATAAATACACATTCAGAACAGAATAATAATATAATAATATTATTATTTTTTTCGGGTTTCGGGCCTAACATGATGGAAATAGTCGGGTTCGGGCCGAGCCTCGGCCGGCCCAGTCGGGCCCAGTTAGGGCCGAGCTTTAATTTTCAGTCCCGTTGAGAACTCTATAGCAAATGCTTCTGATTATCTGAAGGAAGTATGTGGTCATCTAAACCTAGTCCAACTGATTACTGAACGCACCAGACCTAACCTAAGAGATACATGTCGTGGTCAACTTTAATAGATTTGATCTTAGCAAATAGGGACGATAAAATTATTGCCTCTGGTATATTTGATCTGGGACCATTAAGTGACCATTACACGGGTAAAGACGTCTCACTCAGAAGTTGTTTTAACTGATTCACTGCCAATCACGTAGATCTACGCGAACCGCTTTAAAGCCGCCACGTGCCAATCGCGTAGATCTACGTGAAGTGGAAAAAAAAGTTTTTTTTTTTTTTTTAATGTTTTTTTTTTCCAATTTCACCCATCACTCATCCTTGGTTCACTTCTGAGCTGACATCTATGCTGCAGTCAAAAAACAAGGCCTGGGCCTTTGCTAAGAAATCGGGAGATCCCTCTCACTGGCTTGCTTTTAAACAACTGAGAAATACATTTACATCAGCTGTAAGAAAAGCTAAATCCTCCTACTACCTCCTAGATGCTATACTTAGCTGTGATTCCAACCCAGCTAAAGTCTGGAAGATCGTCAATTCAGTCAGAGATAAATAAAAAAAAGCTACCTCACCACCTGCACATGTAAACGTCGGTCAGAGTGTAGTCTCTGACCTAAAAGATATTTGCACAGTTTTTAACGAACATTTTGCTGCTGCAGGTCACCTCTTTGAAGAGGACATGACTCAGGGTTTATCCGGTAACATTCATGTGGAAGTTGAGAGCCGTGTCTCTCAAGCTGAGAGGCTCGACTCTCACTTCTCCCTGGAACCTTTTACGTATAATGTTGTTTTTTACTGCTTTGCACTCCATTGATCCCAACAAGTCAACAGGGGAGGATTGCTTGGACCCTTTTTTTTCTTAAGTTAGCTGCTCCACTAATTTCAGAGCACATGGCACATATTTATAATATTTCTGTGTCAACATGCATAGTTCCCAATCTATGGAAAATGGCACTTATCTCACCACTATATAATGGTGGAGATAAAAAACGATCCAAACAATTATCGCCCCAATCTCCAAGCTGTCCTGCCTAGCAAAAACTCTGGAATCATTGGTAAATAATCAGCTCACAATATTTCTATCAAGCCACTCTGTATTAACTCCACTTCCATCTGGTTTTAGAGACAAACATACTGTAGCACAACCCTAGTTATAAATGATATCGTTTCTGCCATAGACAAAAGAAAACACTGCGCTGCACTTTTCATAGATTTATGGAAAGTTGTGATACAGTTGACTATAGGGGTGTGCCGATATATCGTCCCGCGATATATCGCGATACGTTTTCGTGACGATATGTATCGTTTTGGGGGGAAAAAATATCGTTTTGAAAAACATTTTTTTTTTTTTTTTACAATAATAATAATCAGGCGTGCAAACAGCCCCGAGGTGAAAATGGTGACAACATGTTTTTTTTTTTTCGGGTCAGGTGTCATGACCACTCCACTATTGCCCTATTTGGATTCAAAACGGCTATTGTAGCTGAAAAGCTACAAGTTTGCATGTCTGAATAATGCAAAACAGAAATATTTGTTTGCATTTGCTCCCCCCCCCCCCCATATATTTTCATAATAAAAAAGTGCCATATATCGTATCGTATCGATGTCGTGAGCCCAATATCGTATCGTATCGTTTCATGAAATTAGTGTATCGGCACACCCCTAGTTGACTATGCACTCCTCTTAAAATCTTCCATAGAAGTGGGTTTGATGGAAACGCCTGCAGCTGGTTTCAGAGCTACCTGGCTGGGAGTTCTCAGTGTGTGAGAGCTGGGAGAACCCAGCCAGGGTTCTTCTTACCCATAACAAAAGGCGTCCCTCAAGGATCGATCCTGGGCCCTGTGTATATATAAATAACATTGCTTTATCCCTAGATGGTTGCCAAGCACATTTCTATGCAGACGACACCATCATTTACTGTGTTGCTGATTCTGTCCAGCTTGCAACTGAGAACCTGCAGCTCTCATTTAATGCACTCCCAAGATTCACTCAGAGAGCTGAAGCTTGTACTAAATGCATGCAAAACTAAATTCATGCTATTTTCTAGGGCCAGGGTCATTGATTGTAATAACTTATACATTACTACCTCAAATGGATTCAGTATAGAAAGGGTTACTGAATACAAGTACCGTAATTTCCGGACTATAAGCCGCTACTTTTTTCCCATGCTTTGAACCCTGCGGCCTATACAACGGTGCGGCTAATCTATGGATTTTTACAGCTAAAGGCCACTAGGGGACCTTCTAAATCTATGGATTTCACACCTGCGGCTTATAGTCCAGTGCGGCTTGTATATGCACACATTTGTTTTTTTCCCTAAATGTGGCTGGTGCGGCTTATATTCAGGTGCGCCTTATACTCCGGAAATTACGGTACCTTGGAATATGGATTGATGACAAATTCACTTTTAAATGCCACATAGACAAATCTGGCCTGTAAAGGTAAAAGATGGGTTTCTTTTACAGAAACGGAGATAGTTTTCCCAATGGCATGTAGGAAAATGGTTATTGAAGCAGTCTTCCTCTCTGTGGTGGACTATGGAGATGTCATTTATGGAAATGCTGCTCCTTCTGTCCTCAAGCCCTTGGATACAGTTTATCATTCTGCTCTGCGCTTTATATCTGGTGAACATTATAGGACTCATCACTGCATCCTATATGATAGAGAGATTTATATCTGGTGAACATTATAGGACTCATCACTGCATCCTGTATGATAGAGAGATTTATATCTGGTGAACATTATAGGACTCATCACTGCATCCTGTATGATAGAGTGGGATGGCCTTCCTTGGCGAAACAAACACTGGTACCTGTTCATCTTTAAGGCAGTTGATGGGACTTTACCGTTTATATTACATCCCTGCTGGATTGGAATCCTGTAACACATAGGACACGCTCCAGTGATTGGCTCACGCTAAAGGTCCTGTAACACATAGGACGCGCTCCAGTGATTGGCTCACGCTAAAGGTCCTGTAACACATAGCACACGCTCCAGTGATTGGCTCACGCTAAAGGTCCTGTAACACATAGCACACGCTCCAGTGATTGGCTCACGCTAAAGGTCCTGTAACACATAGGACGCGCTCCAGTGATTGGCTCACGCTAAAGGTCCCCAGAGTAAGGACTGAACTGGGAAAAACAGCCTTTTGTTTTAGTGCCCCAACCACCTGGAATGACCTGCAGCTTAAATTAAAAATCTGTTCTCCCATAACATACGGTCAATTTAAATCTTTGATTGCAGGCCTACCCACAAGGGTCTGCAATTGCTTTTAAATTGCTTTTAAATGTGTGTCGTATCACACGATAGGGAAAGGTTGTTTTATTTGGTTCTGTTTTGTCTTGTTTTTGATATGAATATTGATGTGAACATGAAAATGAAATTGTACTGTGATGTATCTCGACGGCACTGCAAATGAGGGCAACCTCAATGTCTTTCGAGAATAAATAAAGGTTTGAAATGAAATGAAATTAACTATACCATACTGTACCTCTATACTGTACCATACAGTACCACTAACCCATAGTACCTAACCCATAGTATCTAACCCTACTATTCATCTGTGTGTGTTCTGTACTAAAGTACATGAAGAGCCTCCTCAGTGAGTCCTATAGTAGCTACTTCAGTATACCAGTAAACTGCTTTAGTTGACAATTACATTGCAGATTTACAGGTCTGTAACTCTGAGAGTTACTAAGAGTCTATTTGGAACCTCCTCAAGGGACACTTGCTAACTCTGTTAACAATATCTCTCGCTCTCTCTCTCTCTCTCTCTCTCTCTCTCCCTCTCTTCCTCTCTCCCTCCCTCTCTCTCTCCCTGTAGTGGTACAGATGGGAGAGGAGTACTATCACGCCAAGGACTACACCAAAGCCCTGAAGTGAGTCACCATGTAATCACAGGGTTTTCCCTCCCAGCGCTAAGATAAACATATTTTAATTGAACCCAATTGAACCCTAGCATCCCTATTCTAGGCTGATCATTCTGCCAGGATGTTTAGTGTAGAGGGAAAACAGGAGGGTGCCTAGCATGGAGCCCTTGAGAATCCGGTCGACTAAGCATATAGGGTTTAAATGGTTACTAGCACGTTCGGTGAAAACAACGGCTGATCTACAAGCTCACAACGCGGCGCATCGTGACGTGTTGTGAGCTTGTAGATCAGCTGTTTTCAGCAGGTTGAAAGTGGTTAAAGGGATAGAACACTTTGGTAGAGCTTTGGGTTGTGTAGTGACATGATGTAACTCCAGAGGCATTTTCAGGTCGGGATACCGATTCTATCCAATCAGCAGAGAGAACTCACACAGGATACAGATTAAACACGTGACATTGGAAGTGATGACACAACAAAATGAGCGGACAAGATAGGAACTGGAATACATTCAAATTGAAGCTGATAAATGGGTAGTACTCTCTCCTGATTGGCTGAAATTGGCAATCCACCTGAAAATGTATTTTCTGTTTATTAAAGAGCTGGAGAGACATGAAGACTCCTGTTACTGAACAAACACTCTATAGGAATGATTACTATCAGAATATAGTGCTTTAACCTTTTATCAACAAAAAATATCTACCTTAAAGTGAACATTGTCTCCTCCAGACTGTTGGACTATGTGATGTGTGACTATCAGTGTGTTAAGTGTAGGCCTGTCCCCGACTAAGGACTTGTTTAGTCGAATCTAATTGGCGACTAATTGCCAATAGTCGACTGGCAGTCGACTAATGCAAATTTTTTTTTTTTTACAAAAATACATTTTATTTCAAAGGGCCAAGTCTACACAGTTTGTTTTGTGTCTCCAGCAGAGTTTCTAGTGTCTCTATCTCTCTCTGGAAGAGGTTGCACATGAACTCTGCAGCCGCACTGAGGCGCTCCAACACAAACAATACCAATACAAAGACGAGGAATAAGAAGAATAAAGTGGAAGTTACGTGTGATTGCAGGTGTAGACTTGGCCAAAAAACAATTAAAAAAAATGTTGGCCCTTAAAAAAAAAAAAAAAAAAAAGAAAAATTCTCAACTACCGGTAGATTCGACTAAGAGACACGCAGTCGACTCGGACCCCCCGCGACTAACCAGTCGACTATTCGACTTAGTGGAGGTCAGGCCTAGTTAAGTGCATGTTCTCTTCCAGACTGTTGGACTATGTGATGTGTTGTTCTCTTCCAGACTGTTGGACTATGTGATGTGTTGTTCTCTTCCAGACTGTTGGACTATGTGATGTGTGACTACCGCACAGAGCGCTGGTGGGCTCTGCTGACCTCCATCCTGACCACGGCCCTGCGCTGTGCCTACCTGATGGCCAACGTTAAGGACTACATCACTTACTCCATGGAACTGCTGGGCAGAGGTACAAACGCACACACACACACGCACGTGCGTACACATGCACACACGCACACAACACATACGGGGTTAATCAAACTAACCATGTAATAGATTGTTTAAAAAATAGATACTGTAACTTAATAACATGATCTCTCTCTCTCTCTCTCTCTCTCTCTCTCTCTCTCTCTCTCTCTCTCTCTCTCTCTCTCTCCAGCCTCCACCTTACATGAGGACCAGAAGTCGAGGATAGAGCAGAACCTCCTCAAGGTTCTGAAGGTGAGCAGATGGAACCCATGCAGACCTTAGAACCTAAAGCTGGTTCTCAACCTGTTGTGTTTTCATTTCAAGTGTCAGGTCACGGACCCCCATTTCATCATTTATCTTTCCATTAATTATGGGTTTTTGTCTTAATCTCTGGGAGATCCAGGGGGTCCCCAGCAAAAAACATTGATAGTTAGTAAGAACTAAATGGACCCTTACGAGTGTACAAATGGAACCAAATGGACCCTTACGGGTCCATTTGGTTCCATTTGTACACTCTCTGAGTTATGGAGGGTCCGTGCGCCTCTTGCGTACCCACCTAGAAATGGAAAAAGGTTTGTGAACCACCCCAACCTTTTTATTATTAGTATGTTAGATTGTAGCACCATTTTGCGGAACAAGTCCCAACAACATCTCACTGCTTGTACTTGTATAAGTTAGTGACACATAAAACCTTGTTGATTCACTGCTGTAGAGTCGTGTGTGTGTGTGTGTGTGTGTGTGTGTGCTAGTGTTGATTTCGTCGACTAAAACTATGACGAAAAATGTTCGTCGACTACCTTTTTACACTGACCAAAACTAAATAAAAACTAAGCTATGATGACTAAAACTAAGACTAAATTTCGTCAACAAATAAAAACTAGACTAAAATGTTAGTGAGGGATCTAGTGGAGAAGAGATCCAGTAGAACCAGCCTGATCTCCAGAGAACTAGTATACATTGCACGGATCCAGTGCACTTCATTCCGTGGATAGTCGCCTAGAAACCCCGAAATTGCGTGCATATGTACGGCGAGTCCCACGGTGGGCGTAACCAGTCGCAACCCGGAAAAACCCGGAAGCAGAGCAGTCCCCACAACAAAATTTACGATTCTGTGCCTATCGGTACATAACTCAAACGGCGCTGAGTAGGCACAAGGGAATGTCGCAACGTTCGGGACGGCAACTCGCTCGCTTTAGCTCGCTCGGTGGCCCCTTACGTGGCGACAATTCCCTTGAGACTGCGCGCCTCCGAAATGGTTTTGTCACAAAGGGAGAGATGTACATATGCTCGGAATTTCGGGGTTTCTAGGCGACTATCCACGGAATGAAGTGCACTGGATCCGTGCAATGTATACTAGTTCTCTGGAGATCGGGTTGGTAGAACTGAAAGACATGTCATTTTATGTTTGGTTGCGCTCGGTTGTTGCGCTCTGAATATAGCAGATCTACAAGCCCACAACACGTCGCACTGCGACGTGTTGTGAGCTTGTAGATCGGCTATTTTCTGCATGGAACCAAGTGTAAAATCAGCCATTACGACGCCATCAAGGCACCTCCAAAATACATTTTAGTCGACTAAATTAACTGTAGATTTAGTCGACTATAATCTTATGATATTTAGTCGACTAAAACTAGACAAAAACTAAAACATTTCAGATGACTAAAATATGACTAAAACTAAATGGATTTTATTCAAAAGACTATGACTAAAACTAAATCAAAATTTGCTGTCAAAATCAACACTGTGTGTGTTTTGGCAATGTAAACGTATGTTTTCTCATGCCAATAAAGCCCTTTGAATTGAATTGTGTGTGTGTGTGTGTGTGTGTGTGTGTGTGTGTGTGTGTGTGTGTGTAGAACGAGCTTCCCGACGCAGAGCCAGAGTGTGACGGTGGTTGCGTCGGTGCGGCGGCGGCGCTGTGGAGCGACCGCATGGCGCTGGCCGGATCCAACGACTTCACTCTGGAAGTCCAGGACTACGTTCCCTTCAGTCAGTATTGACACACACCCACACAGTGTACTGTACCAGTGTCTCTGAAACACTTATGAACCCCATCTGAAAATATTTAGCGACAGGAATCCCCAAGATTTGTGTAAAAAGGTTCTAATTTTCTCAAGACTTTTCAATTTATTTTTTCAAAAATAGCAGATCTACAAGCTCATGCAGATTGAGAATGTACAGATTTTTGAATCGCCAAAGTATAAATTAGGAAGTAGTTAAACTGATTTTGATCCTATATTAACTCTTTGACTGCCAGAAATAACACTTTGTTTGCTAAGCCATTTCCAGCGAGTGTTTTTCACTCACCTTTGAAACATCATAGAATATTTATCTCCAGTATGATCGATCCCCTGTGCTCTCTCTCTCTCTCTCTGACTCCAGTCCAGTGTAAGGCCCGGTTCCAGTCTCCCAGCTTCCACGTGGACCAACCCATCCGGCTCCAGGTTTTCCTCCGAGCCGACTGCCCTCATCCCGTCAGGTTCAACAAGCTGGCCGTCAGCCTCAGCAACCAGGTGTGTGTGTGTGAGCGTGTGTGTGCGTGTGCGTGTGTGTGGATTCATAAATCACACATTGGCCTAACAAAACAAACATACATTAGTTTTTGCTTTGATCCATGGGGTTACATGCAGATGATCAGTGTTCACACACAGTCACAATGCGGTTACTATTCTTCTCTCCATGTAGGAGTACAATCGTTGGTGCGTGGTGGAGTCGTCGGGACAGGAGAACATGTGTCTGTCGCCGGGGGCGACCAAATGCTTCGACTTCAGCTTCGTGGCGAAGACCGAAGACGTGGGCAAGAAGGTGGAGGTAGGAGTAATTATAACACGGACACGTGGAATTCTCCACTATGACACGTTTCTACTGAGACCTGAAGCCGATTCTACATGTCTCCTAAATCTCAACAGTTTTCTGAAAAACATATGTTTCTATATCAGTGGTGCTCAATCTTTTTCATGTCAAGGACCCCCAAAATTATATGTATTTGGCTGCGGATCCCCATCAAAATATCTTGTTCCAGGAACCCCCCAGAAGCAAAGATTTGAGTTAAAAATGTTCGCTTTAAAAATATATATTTTCAAAGATTTGCACACATTTTCACGATTTTTCAAAAATAGCAGATCTACAAGCTCGTAGCGCGGCACTTGGTGCCGCGCTATGAGCTTGTATATCTGCTATTTTTGAATAGCCCAAAGTGTAAAATAATGCTTTTTAGCTCAAATCTAAAAATGACACAGTTCCAGGTCTTAACACATCGACCGCCAGAGGTTAATCTCATAATGTACTCACCAGTGCCAAGGTGTTTTTGTTGTTTTTTTGTTTTTTTCATGTCGCCATAGATCTTGTTAAAATCCTTAAGATTGAGCTCTACACGGTCTGTTTACATCCGCGAGATCTCCCTGTATCTCCCAGTGAAGATCGCGTGTCAAACGGGGCATCCATGTTTGAGTTAGAGCGGATTACGTTAAACAGTGAAATGCGAGGAGAAAAAACTACAGGAAGAGAATTGAGTTTCAGTTTCGTCTGTAGAATGGGAGCGGGCGTGATCGTCAAAACCGGATCCCAAATAATTCTATTTCCGGTCATCAAACCGGAAACGGAAGTGGATCAAAAAAATTCCGAAAGTGCACCCGGACCGCGCATGCGCGAAAAGACCGCAGCCCGTAGGGCTACGGTCTCGGCGCTTAACAGTTGGATTTAACGGACCGTAGGACTACGTTCTTGGCGGTTAATGTGTTAATGGGTTAATAACACAGAGTCATCTTCACTTCATTGTATCGTTCGTTCATAAGTGTGAAGAGAAATATCTATCACAGTGGTGGACAAAGAAAGTACTCAACCCCAGTACTTGAGTCAAAGAATAGATACTATTGATCAGTCAATAAAACATGGACTGCACTTGGACACATCATCAGTGTTGTTACCTGGAGTCACTGGGTGTTTGGGGTCTTGCAACAGACACCCTTCTCCAGGCGACCCGACCGAGGCTGATCAGACCCCGGCCTGTGTCATGCTACTGCCCCCCCACTGCCTCTTGAGGGGTAGTTAGAGACGGTGCTAATTAGGGCGTTAGGGTCAGCCTGGAACCCGCCAGACCGACTACGCAGATCCATGCATGCTGCATTTACAACCTGCAACCTGCATGGATCCACGCCATCTATCCCGACCACTGCCAGTCCAGTAAAGTTGCGATGTTGCAGCTGTTGGCGACACTAGGAGGCCCCACGCACTGTGGCTCCAGGCCTGGCTCCTCCTTCGTCTGACCAGAAATGGAGGCTTTTCTGTCGCTTTTCTGTCGATCAAATATTAAGTGAAAGGAGTTGCTCAGTCAACCTTTGTACTTGAGTTAAAGTACTGCAGTACTTGCTTTTAAAAACAGTTATCTTATATTAAAATGTTATATAAAAATGGCCTAGAGGGTGGGTGGAGGGTGGACGTCACAAACGTAACATCTGGACTTCCGGGTTGCACCGTTGCACCGATCCACACCAAACTTGACACAAGCACTGTTCAGGGGTCTGCCATGACACATGACGATAGTCGCACCGTCGGCCCACCCTCTAGGCAAATTACATAGGATATGATATAACGTGTGTGTGTGTGTGTGTGTGTGTGTGTGTGCGTGTGCGTGTGCAGATGACAGGCATAGAGGTGATGCTGGGCAGTGCCTCCGGGGGGCGCTGTGTGTTCCTGAGCTGGAGGGGGGCAGGAGGGGACGCCGCCTCCTCCCATGAGGCCTTGCAGGCCAGCCGGTCGTCACGGCGACGAGGCCGCGGCGTCGAGACGGCCCGCCGAGAAGAACCCGACTGGGACAGCCTGAGCATCCAACACACTACCATGTATGACACACACACACACACACACACACACACACACACACACACACACACACACACACACACACACACACACACACTGGATTAACGTCCTTAGTCGCTACGACTGATTTCAGTCATTTGGATCCCATAGAAGCCAGCATCTCCTCTATGAAAGCAATGTCTCGACACAGAAAATATCCGATCTACAAGCTCACAACACGTCGCTGCGGGATGTGTCGTGAGCTTGGAGATCGGCTATTTTCGGGTTATTAGTTGGCGGCAATAACGCTGCGTCAAGTCAAACCAAACTAAACATTTGACTTCCGGATGGTCGGCCTTCAAAATAAGATTGTACGTCAGTCCATCTTTTTAAGAATACTTAATTTTCACTGTTCAGGTGATAAGAAGCGGCTTGCTAGCTCTCATGCATTGAAGGAGGCATGAGCTCGGCTCTCCCTAGGCTGGCAGAGGGAGTCTAGCGCCCAGGATTACTTAGACAATTGGCTAAAAAAAAATTGAAAAAAAAGAAATATCGAGATGTGAATTTTTTCACATATCCTTCAGCCCTACACGCACACGCACACACACACACACACACACACACACACACACACACACACACACACACACACACACACACACACACACACACACACACTGTGTAATGATTGGTGGATGGTGGTTGTCAGGGTGATCTCCAGGGTTCCTAAGGTGTCCGTTGTGCTGAGCCACCAGCCGCCAGCGCTGACCAATGAGATGTACCGCATCAGCATCACCGTCCAATCGCAGGAGGAGGGCGTGGCCAGAGATGTTAAACTGACAGCTGGTCTCAAACCAGGTACTGTGCACTGACTGAGAGGTTGTCATGGAAACGTAGGCCTGGACAGTGTTGGACATAGGGCAGGCCTGTCACAAGCATTACATAATTGCCATTATTTTTGCATAATCAAATGTTGATCTTTTTCCTTTTTTTAATATAGCAGAATTAGCTGCTATTTTTACTACTACTAACAACACTGTACGAGTAGATCGTTGCCAATTTTCCGTTTGTACTCTCTCAGATAGGGCTGCACAATTAATCACATTTTAATCGGATCACGATTGTGGCTTCCCACATTTAAATTAACATGATCGTTCGATTTTTGATATTTAAAATGTGAGACGCGTTGTGAGCTTGTAGATCGGCTATTCTCGGCATGCAAAACTGTCGTACGACAAAGTATCAGTTAAAATGTATGTCAGCTGTGAGGTTCAGCATCCATCATGCAGGTATAATGAATAGAGTGAAAGACAGTATTTAAGTCTGCAAAGATGTGTTTATTAGCAGGAATACATAAAAGTGAAAGCATTGCTCTGTTGATTTCATTTAGTGTTAAGTTTTGGTATTTATTCTGGGAGACCCGTTTTGCAGGAATGTACAGTAAGCACAACATGAATGTGAAAGCAGTGATATGCTTGTGTAAAAAAAACAATCACTAAACTCGGTGAATAATTGTGATCTCAATATTGGTCAAAAATAATTGTGATAATCATTTTGTCCATCATCGTGCAGCCCTCCTTTCAGAGTAGCTGGTGGTCCTTGAAAGGAAAAAAAGGTTGTGAATAGATTCAGACTGATATATCGGTCTGGCCAACATATATCGGCCATTATTTTACTTTGTTGACGACATCAGTATCTGCAATTATGCAGCCTATGTGTCCTGATTTATAACCACTCTCAGCCTTTCTGTGCATACATTTTGTGCATGTTATTCTTGGTGAAAATGATCAAAAAACGTTCAAAAATACAGGCTCACAACGCGTCACCAGTTATTTTTAAATTTTTAAATGAAATACATTCTAGTTAAAAGTGCTCAATAGAAACATTAATGAAAACGTTTTTTTAATTGTTTAGAGAATGTTGCCCTTTTCAAGATATTGATCAAAAACAGTAATCGGTGGTCTAGGGCGGCATCGGACAAACACATCTGGCATCGGTCGGCTCTAGTTGAGAATCACTGGTGTCTCTCTCTCTCTCTCTCTCTCTCCAGGCCAGGATGCCAACCTGAGTCAGAGCACCAACGTGACACTGAGTCCCACCAAAGTGTGTGACGATACGGACCCTGCACTGCTGCCAGATATCCCCCTGGGAGACCTCCAGCCAGGGGACAAGGTATTTACACTGTGTTACAGCAGATTATTGCCTTAGGAATGCGACAAAATCAAAAAAATATTAGATAGCATGTTTTTTAAACAGATGCTAGGTTCATAGTTTACCTGGTAAACTATGTTTCAAAGGTATAGTTTCAATGTAAAGTTTACCTGTCATCCTAGTTTACTGAGAACACTACACCCTCTCTCTGGATAAGAGCGTCTGCTTAAATGTCTACAATGTTAATTGTATTGTTTTGGAAGCCCTAGTCTACCAGACTGTTCTGCCTGTCAGTTAGTGAATGCATGGTGTGAACCTCTCTCTGTGCTGCCTGTCAGTTAGTTAATGCATGGTGTGAACCTGTCAGTTAGTGAATGCATGGTGTGAACCTCTCTCTGTGCTGCCTGTCAGTTAGTTAATGCATGGTGTGAACCTGTCAGTTAGTTAATGCATGGTGTGAACCTCTCTCTGTGCTGCCTGTCAGTTAGTTAATGCATGGTGTGAACCTCTCTCTGTGCTGCCTGTCAGTTAGTTAATGCATGGTGTGAACCTCTCTCTGTGCTGCCTGTCAGTTAGTGAATGCATGGTGTGAACCTGTCAGTTAGTGAATGCATGGTGTGAACCTCTCTCTGTGCTGTCTGTCAGTTAGTGAATGCATGGTGTGAACCTCTCTCTGTGCTGCCTGTCAGTTAGTTAATGCATGGTGTGAACCTCTCTCTGTGCTGCCTGTCAGTTAGTTAATGCATGGTGTGAACCTCTCTCTGTGCTGCCTGTCAGTTAGTTAATGCATGGTGTGAACCTCTCTCTGTGCTGCCTGTCAGTTAGTTAATGCATGGTGTGAACCTCTCTCTGTGCTGCCTGTCAGTTAGTGAATGCATGGTGTGAACCTCTCTCTGTGCTGTCTGTCAGTTAGTGAATGCATGGTGTGAACCTCTCTCTGTGCTGCCTGTCAGTTAGTGAATGCATGGTGTGAACCTCTCTCTGTGCTGCCTGTCAGTTAGTGAATGCATGGTGTGAACCTCTCTCTGTGCTGTCTGTCAGTTAGTGAATGCATGGTGTGAACCTCTCTCTGTGCTGCCTGTCAGTTAGTGAATGCATGGTGTGAACCTCTCCCTGTTCCCTGCAGGTGGAGCACTGTGTGTATGTGAGGTGTGTGTCCACGGGCCCCAGGGTGTTCCTCTTCCACGTGGCTTACAGCATCAACACCACCGTGGAGGGACAGCACATCGACTGTAAATGTCACAAGGTACTAACTACAGTATGCATGGATCAAAGCAGCGGTGGGCAACTTTGATGTTGGATGTTTTCTATGAAGCGTGTCACACACTGAAAATAGGCAATATACAATTTTACAACACGTCGTTATATAAGCCCGTAATGGCCTATTTTGGGTTATTAGTTATTTTAATATTAAATAGTATTTGAAGTAGAAATAGTAAATAGTAAAAAAAGTAGTTCAATCTTCTGGTATGGCTGTATGTATGGCTACAAAAACATCATCATAATGTTACATATTATTGTGCTAATTGTTTATGAAACAGTGCTAGTGTGTGGGGATGCCTTTCACACTTTGACACAGAACTCTTGTGCTTTTGAAAGGCGCTACACCATATATAAATGCAACATTTACCATTCATTTACCGCTTTTCTTCCAGGACGAGACCGTCACCATAGAGACGGTGGTTCCGTTCGAAGTGTCCGCCAAGTTTGTGTCCACGAAGGTGAGTAGAGGCCTCAGCCGCACAGGTTTACAGGCGGAAAAATACTGGGTGAAATATGTAACAAATATAATAATGTAAAACAGTGGTTGACATTTTTTTGTCCTAAAAGCTCTCGTCATTTGCCGTTTTCAGGAAAGGGGTGAAGAATAGTGATAGAAAGAAAATAAGGAAACCAAAAACAGGACTTAGTGAAATGATGTGGCCACAGTTTAAAATCTATCTGCTCAGTCAGGAGGCACTGATTGCCAGTGGCGGAAAGTAACTAAGTACATGTACTCAAGTACTGTACTTAAGTACAATTTTGAGGTATTTGTACTCTACTTGAGTATTCCCAATTTCCAATACTTTTACTTCTACTCCACTACATCTCAGAGGCAAATATTGTACTTTTACTCCCACTACAATTATTTGAAAACTTTAGAGACTAGTTACTTTGTAGATTTTGATTATTATTACAAAACATGCATTAACCACTTCAGCCCTATATACATTTCGGGTCATTTGAAAATAGCAGATCTACAAGCTCACAATGCGTCGCGATTGTGAGCTTGTAGATCTGCTATTTTCAAAAGATTTTTATACATTTGAAAACTTCAAATGGGACATTCTGTATAATGATTACTTTTAATTGCAGTATTGATACTTTTACTTAAGTATAAAATGTGAGTACTTTTTCCACCACTGCTGATTGCAAATCTTTCACTCTATGTCTTATTTGTAATGTTATATTTCTCTAAATGTGGCGTATCATTCATTCATAGCATCATATGCTATCTGTGGTTTTCTCCCGCATTCATAAATCAGGGAAAGGGAGGTACCGAAGCCAAAAACGTGTTAATCTTTTTTTAAGCGTATGACTTCAACTCCACTACATTTCACTCCTTCCAATTTGTAGGAAGAAACCCTGGGACCCAAGCTTACAAAAATACATAATGAATTAACCACTTGATGAATGATTTGCACCCTCAACATTTCCTCACGGAAACCCTTCAGTCTGTTCTGAGAGCTATTACCACCAGTAAATGATAGACATGGTTACAATATTACTAGACAGGCCCTAAGCTGTCGCTTTGCCTTACCTCTGGCTCAGAGTCAGGACCAATGGAAACTGTTCATGTACGCCAGTGGTTACCAAACGTTTTGATGTCGAGAACCACCAACATTATATGTATTTGGCCGCGGACCCCCATCTAAAAATATGTTGTTCCAGGGACCCCCCAGAAGCAAAGATTTGAGTTTAAAATTTTGGCTTTAAAAAAGAATATATATATTCAAAGATTTGCACAATTTTCACTATATTGACATTGTGTGCGTGTGCGTGTGCGTGTGTGTGTGTGTGTGTGTGTGTGTGTGCGCGCGCGCGCGTGTGTGTGTGTGTGTGTGTGTGCTTGTAGTTTGAGCCGTTGGACCATGTGGTGGCTGACATTCCCTTCCTGTTGATGACGGACGTGCTGTCCTCCTCACCGTGGCCTCTGCTCCTCAGCACCTCCTCTGTGCAGCTGCTGACCATGACCTCCAACACCTCCCAGCCAGCCTCCCAGCTCCAACAAGGTGCTCCATCATGACCATTATTTGTGGTGCAATAACTGTCCCCCTTCCTATACAAACCCATTGGGCCTCATTCACTAAGCCAGTGGTTTTCAACCTTTTTCATGCCAAGGACCCCTAAACTTATATGCATTTGGCCGGGGACCCCCATCTGAAAATGTTGTGCCAGGGACCCCTAAGAAGCAAAGATTAGAGTTTAAATGTTCGCTTGAAAAAAATATATATTCAAAGATATGCACACATTTTCAAGATTTTTCAAAGATAGCAGATCTACAAGCTCATAGCGCGGCACTCGGTGCCGCGCTATGAGCTTGTATATCTGCTATTTTTGAATAGCCAAAGCTAAGAGGTTAAAAATGATTGTGACGCTATGTTAACTATTTTTGCTGGGTACCCCCTGATACCCCCTCAAGGACCACTGGTGGTCCCCGGACCACTGGTTGAGAACCACTGCACTAAGCTGTTCCTAAATAAAGTGACTAAAGGGGTGTGTACTGTATATTTCCCCTAAGCACAATCTGACGTGCGATTCACCAAACGGGGTGTAAATCTCTGATACGTGCGGATCACAGGTGTTCCTCATTTTTTGTCTGAAAGTCACGAGCGCGCTCCCGTGTAGATCATCCACGAACCCTCCACTGTCCTACATCTGAATTGGAAATGGAGTAATGGACACAGCTAGACTTCATCCATACTGTCTCCTCATCAGATGTTAACTCATTCCCTGCCAAGAACGTAAAAAACGTAATTATTTCCAATTACCAATTCTGCCTAGTACGTAAAAACGTAATTTTGAAAAAACTTTGATTTTAAAAGATCTCACCGTCCTTCATCTCTCGCAGTGACACATTTCATTGTAGCACACCCGGATACGGAAATGACGTCAATCGAAGATTTTCGTTTCCGCCTGCTTCCTGTTTAAGTCCCCCTCTAAAACGGCATTATCTCGGCTTTGTTTTTTCCGTCGTGGAACGCTGTTTAGAAACGCTGTTTAGAAACTGCTACTACCGCAAAATGGAATGTCGCCGATCGAAAATGTCTTCTCTGGGCCACTCACACAACTACCCTGTGTGTCTACAAACAGTTGAACACGCGAATATAAGGGATTTAGCGAGGTCTGTGGCGAGGTGAAAAAGTAAGTGAGTTTTCCGTTCACATGGCGAAACATGGTGTTTTTACGCTGGGCTGGTGGACAGAGACTCCGCCCCGATCGGAATGTCTGTTGTCTGAGCGACGTGCATGTATCGCCGGTGTGTTTATAAACGATTGCACTTGCGATCATAATGGGGAAAAAAAACACTAAATCGCTGGCAGTGGGCAAACACAGCCAGAAATAAGTCCGGCAGAGAATTAGTTAAGACTGCGTTCATGTGATGTGGTCAATATTATAAATGAATACCGCAACCTTGGAGTTGGCATTACATTACATTATATTACAGTCATTTAGCAGACGCTTTTATCCAAAGCGACTTACAATAAGTGCATTCAACACAGGTAGGGAATTAAACTACTAATCACCAGAAGTCCTAAGTGCATTTTCTGCTAAAACAAGCAACTAAGAGTATACAGTACCTAGCGCTAAGGTAAAAGTGCAATATATCAGCTACCTACTTTCTTAAACAGATGAGACAAATAGCTAAATCAAATGAGCAAGAGCTAAAACAAATAACAAGATCCAATAAAACAATACAATAATAAAACAAGAGTTCGTACAACTAGTTAACAACAAGCAGGCAAGGCGAAGAGGAAGGGTAGTGTTTCCTGAAGAGGTGGGTTTTCAGTCTGCTCCGAAAGATGGGCAGTGACTCTGCTGTCCTGACATCAGTGGGGAGTTCAGTCCACCACTGTGGGGCCAGAACAGAAAAAAGTTGTGACCGTGTAGATCGGCCAGAAGGACCCTTGGGCGACAATGGCATGAAAGCCCAATAGGCGAAACTGTGCCACAGTTACACTAATGGCAAACACACAGAGGGAACTAATAATTCAGCTCTATATGCGTCAACTGAAAAGAAATACAAATCGGTAGAATTTGCTTCTTGTCTATAATATGCAATACAAGCAATAGATCGTTTGACATATTCTTTCTTTTTTTTATATGCGTTGACAAATGTTGGGCACATAAATATTTTATTTGAGTTTTGGCACCATTTTGAATGAAGAATAAGGCATTCTAATGACACACACAAGCTTTGGTCCCATGTACTGTAAGTCCGCCTCCGAGCAGACGAGAGAAAGAGCGGACGTCCGTCAAAATTCACGGACAAAAAAAGGATTGATGAATCAGACTGGTAACGTGGGAATTTGCGTAAATGCTGGTAAGTGCAAAATATGGACATAAGCGAGCTTAGTGAATGAGGCCCATTGTAACTTCAAACTTCAATTTTAACCATGTTAGATTCAGTGAAAACGTCCTTGGTTCTGGTGACTGATATTGTTCTAACACATGAGTGGGCCGTGTTTTTCAATGAATGTTTTTATGTTTTCTATATATGTGTGTGTGTGTGTGTGTGTGTGTGTGTGTGTGTGTGTGTGTGTGTGTGTGTGTGTGTGTGTGTGTGTGTGTGTGTGTGTGTGTGTGTGTGTGTGTGTGTGTGTGTGTGTGTGTGTGTGTGTGTAGTGGTTCTCCAGACAGGGGAGTGCGCCAGCGAGTGTTTCTGTCTCCAGTGTCCACCGGTAGATATCGATAACGCCACCGTGGGGGCGGGGCAGTACCTGATATCATGGAGGAGGTGTGTATACTGTACACACACACACTAGGCCTGTCCCCGACTAAGGATTTGTTTAGTCGAATCTAATTGGCGACTAATTGCCAATAGTCGACTGG
>NC_137622.1:42391308-42626308 GCF_963280865.1 Gymnoscopelus braueri
GCGGCCGCTATACCTCCTGAGCCAGAGCCGTTCCGGGAAGTAATGTGAGTAAAAATGAGTAATGACAGCGAGTCGTTACATGTGAGTAATCGCGATGCAACATTTTGTGAGCTTATACAGTAGATCTGCTATTTGTTTCTCCACTACTATCAGTATTGTTTGTACTTTTGAATACTCAGGTACAAATTTGACTGAGTAACTTTCACTTGAGTAATATTTTTAGTATGAGTAATATTTGACCAGAAGTATCTATATACTTTGTAAAATGTTAGTGAGGGATCTAGTGGAGAAGGGAATCGATCAAGGCACCGCCAAAATACATAAATTGTCGACAAAATCAACTGTATATTTAGTCGACTAAAACTAGACAAAAAAACGAAACATTTCTGATGACTGAAACATGACAACGCTGTTGGACACCAAGGGGCCTTGGATGCTGTAAGCCATTGGTTCTCAAAGTGGGGTCCGGGGACCCCCAGGGGTACTTGAGGGGGTCCCCAGCAAAATGTGTTAATATAGCATCACAATAATTATGACCTCTTATACTTTGGCTATTCAAAAATAGCAGATATACAAGCTCATAGCGCGGCACCGAGTGCCGCGCTATGAGCTTGTAGATCTGCTATTTTTGAAAAATCTTGAAAATGTGTGCAAATCTTTGAATATAATATTTTTTAAAGCGAACATTTGTAACTCAAATCTTTGCTTCTGGGGGGTCCCTGGAACAACATATTTTTATATGGGGGTCCGCAGCCAAATACATATCATTTTGGGGGTCCTTGACATGACAAAGTTTGAGAACCACTGCTGTAAGCTCAGGATTTGCCAATGATGGAGACAGTAAATCAGTCATACACTGGTATGCAGGAACCTGCAGGTTGTACCTTGTTACTTTCAGGGAGAAAACCTTGTATCTCCATATTTCTTTATTTTTTGTTTTTCATTATTATTGTTATTATTATTAATCTTATTATTATTGTTGTAAATGAATGGCCTACTTCGTGTACAAGCTGTGTGTTGTACAAAAAAATAGCCTATCTTGTGATGTGACGTGTCCTGAGCTTTTAGATCGGCTATTTTCACTACTTTTGTGTTGATGCTTTGTAAGATGAAGTTCATATACTGTAACCCATTCAATCTGGGAAACGCATCCGTGTCATTTTAGATTTGAGCCATAACCATTATTTTATACTTGGGCTATTGAAAAATAGCAGATCTACAAGCTCATAGCGCTATGAGCTTGTAGATCCGGGGGTCCCTGGAATTAAATATTTTACAAAATGTTCGCTTTAAAAAAATATATGTTCAAAGATTTGCACACATTTTCACGATTTTTCAAAAGAAATTACAGATCTACTAGTTCATAGCGTGGCACTTGTATATCTGCTATTTTTCAATAGCCAAAGAAATCCAAAATGACATGGATGCGTTCCCGGTCTTAAAGGGTTAAGAAAACGTTGTTCAAAAGTTACGTTAAATAATGGAGATACAAGGTTTCTGCCCAAAGGACTCTAGTAGGACCGTAGGCTCTGCGGGCTAGTTTAAAACACATAGGAATCGTTCAATCAGTAAAAGTCAATGTTAATCATTTCTGGCCTGAAAACGTGTTGATTTTGACATTTCCTTGAAGGCTCTGTGGCAGAAAAGGGTAAAGGATGGTTCATGGTGTTTGACTGAAGCTTCTGAGGTAAGTGAACCTCCATTGACATGTTTATTGTCCTCTTTGGGGTCTTAAACCAGTGCTTCTCAAACATGTTCATGTGAAGGACCACCCGAATTAACCCATTAAGACCTGAGGCAGATTCTACAAAATGTGTTCTAAATCCTAACAGTTTTTTAGTTGCTATCAGTGGTGGAAGAAGTACTCAGATATTTTACTTAAATAAAAGTAGCAATACCACAATATAAAAATACTCTGTTACAAGTAAGGCCTGTGTTCAAAATGTTACTTGAGTAAAAGTATACTTAAAGTAGGCTACCACAAGTAATAGTACTAAAATGTTTGAAAATAGCCGATCTACAAGCCTATGTATAAAATAGGGCTGTGGTTAATGTATGTTTTATAATGTGATAATGTGTATCTACAAAGTAACTTGTAACTTTAAACTAAAGTTTTCAAATAATTGTAGTGGAGTAAAAGTGCAATATTTGCCTCTGAGATGTAGTGGAGTAGAAGAAAAAGTACTGAAAATTGGAAATACTCCAGCAAAGTAAAAATGACTAAGTACAGAACTTGAGTACATGTACTTAGTTACTTTACACCACTGCTTGCTAAATCAGGGGTGCTCAAACGTTTTCATGTCAAGGACCCTCAACATTATATGTATTTGGCCCGTCAGGAATTCTGAATATCTAAAGTGAGTTGTGTGTGACTGTATTTCATTTAGAGAACTCAAAATTGTGTATGTCCTTGTCGCTAACCGCAGTGACACAGTTAGTGTGTAGTTATGTTGGGAAATGTATTCTTAAATGACCCGTACCTTTGACCTGTAACCTATAGGGACCTAGAGCTACTACCATGTGTTGTTGTCAATACAAGAAGTAAGCTAAATATGGTTAAACACGGTTGGTGCACATTTTATGAACATGTAAGAATAACTTGTGGAGCGTCCAGGATGGCTTCCTTCAGAAAGAGGGCGTGGCAGATGGACAAGGGCTGTTACCCATTGCATTGCTACATTGAAATTGTAAGTAAGTGGTGTAAAGTAACTAAGTACATTTACTCAATACTTGAGGTATTTTTTTACTTTACTGGAGTATTTCCTAATTTTACTTCTACCCCACTACATCTCAGAGGTAAATATTGTACTTTTACTACACGCTAAAATCGCTAAAATCTAAAATGACACAGATGCTTCCCCAGTATTCATCTGTGGACCCCCCATCTGAAAAGATTTTGTGCCAGGGACCCCCATACAAGATTTGCATTGTTAAAATGTTTTTATAAAGTATTCCCAATTTTTCAAATTGATTTCAAGATTATTTTTTTAAATGGATCTACGCATTGTGAGCTACTGAGCTTTGTAACATTTTCAAATCACCTATTAAGTATATAGGTTATGATTTTGATGCTATATTAACCCTTGTGAAAATAGCAGCTCTACAAGAGCTTGTAGATCGGCTATTTTTCAAAATGTTTGCGTCTTTCTTATATTATTTGAGAATTTGGCCAATGTTTGACCAGTTTGTATAGTGTAGTTTGGTGATTAGTTTTGATGCAGTAATGGTATTTTTTCCATTCATAATTTATTTTAATTTTTAGGTATTAGAAAGGTCTTTAAAGTCTTTAAATTGACATCTGAGAACCCACTGCCCGAGTATTTGGAGAGTAATATTATATAACTAATACAATTTGGGGGTGGTTGTATTTGGTCTTCCTACTCTTCTAATGAGACATTTTGTGTGTGTGTGTGTGTGTGTGTGTGTGTGTGTGTGTGTGTGTGTGTGTGTGTGTGTGTGTGTGTGTGTGTGTGTGTGTGTGTGTGTGTGTGTGTGTGTGTGTGTGTGTGTGTGTGTGTGTGTGTGTGTGTGTGTGTGTGTGTGCGTGCGTGCGTGCGTGCGTGCGTGCGCTTGCGTGTGAGTGAATGTGTGCCCCGCAATGGGTGCACCCCCGCATTCCTAAACCCCCCCACTCCTACACCCCCCCATTCCGAAACCCCCCCCCCCCCCCACTCTGAATTTTTTTTTCGGAGTGGGGGGGTTTTGAAAACTTGGAGTAAACCCTGCCATTCCGAAAAATAGATATAAATCCTATCTATCTAACTTTTTTTTTTGTGGGGGGTGCATATGGGGAACCCCCCCGCAAAAAAAAAAAAAAAAAAAAAAGTTAAAAAGGTTTTTAATTTTTAATTTTTTTTAATTTTAATTTTTTATTAAAAAATCATTTGTGGACTGAAGTTGGTTTGCTTCCACAATCCATAATGATGCATTGGACAGACAGCTAAAACAACTCACTCACATGATTCACTTGAGCTGAGCCCTGATTCAATCAGATCTACATCCTCTTCTTGCATGAAATTCTTGGACGTCGGCCAGCCAGAGGCGGGCCCCGGACTGGGATGCGAGTCAAAAAATATTTAAAAATAATAATAATAATAATATTTTTTTATTATAATTTTTTTGTGGGGGCCCCCTGAGGTTGGGGGCCCGTTTCAATTGAAACGGGTGAAACATAGGAAAGGCCGCCACTCTATCTATCAGTCATGAATTAATTTTCTCCCCCATACTGACTCGCCGACGTAGTCGATCCTTCATGGCACCAACGTCAATTTCCGATCCATCGACCATATCTGCAGTCTTCTGGCGCGGCTGTTCTAAATCTATCTATCAAACTATCTATCTCCAGCAATGTACCGCTCAGCAACATGTTGTTCAACAAATAGCAGATCTACAAGCTCACAACAACTGTTATTGTGAGCTTGTAGATCTGCTATTTTCAAATAGCGTATGTATAAAATATGTCTGAATTGGTTAGTGATTCATATATATCTGCGATGTGTAGGATTATTATAATTATAATTATTATTATATTACAATTAAAGTAAGCGCATCGGTTAGTGTGATTGAGTGCGCTTCCACGGCCTGGGTCTGTCTGTCTGTCTGTCTGTCTGTCTGTCTGTCTGTCTGTCTGTCTGTCTGTCTATCTATCTATCTATCTATCTATCTATCTATCTGTCTATCTATGTATCTATCTATCTATCTATGTATCTTGTAGATCGATCTGTCTACAAGCTCGGTTATTGTGAGCTTGTAGATCTGCTATTTTCAAATAGCGTATGTATAAAATAGGTCTGAAGTGGTTAGTGTATGGTTCATAATATAATAATTTATATCAGACAGACAGACACACAGACAGACAGACAGACTGGTTCAGTCCATTAATGTTGTATTCAGAATTAAAAAAATATATATTATTATTATTATTATTACCCATATTATTATTATTACTACAACTACTATTACGCTATTGTTATTATTATTATGCTATTATTATTATTATTATTATTATTACTACTACTATTACGCTATTATTATTATTATTATTATTACATTAATGTTGATGTTCTGTCACAGCTCACTGTTGCGCGCACGTTGATTGACGGGTCAGTAATCACGTAGGCCTACTCAGAGACGCTCTGCTCAGGTTTTTCAGATGTTTTCTCGTTAATTAACATCTCACATGAATAGTATATGCATCAGTGGTGGAAAAATTACTCAAATGTTTTACTAAAGTAAAAGTACCAATACTGCAATGTAGAAATAGGCCTACTCTGTAACATGTAAAAGTCCAGAATTCAAATTTGAGTAAAAGTATCCTACAAAGCCCAAGTATTGGTATCAAAATGTACTTAAAATACCAAAAGTAAAAGTACTCGTTATGCAGAAGGTCCCATTTCACAAGTTTTCAAATGTATAAAAATCCTTTGAATAGCAGATCTACAAGCTCACACAATACAATTATTTATTTGATTTATTTGACGCAGAGAGATGGAGAGAGAGAGAGAGAGAGAGAGAGAGAGAGAGAGAGAGCGCGCGAGATTTGTGAAGCTGTTGCATTTGACCAATGAAATGAATGAACCTCTGGATACCTCCGTTTGAAGATCGCGCAAGAATGAACAGCTAAACTGTAGATAGATAGATAGATAGATAGATTTAAATTGTAGGCTGTGTGGAAATAACTGCAGTGTGTATTTATGTAGTAACGGTAACAGCCAGAATAGGTGGACACCAAAACATTCTGGGCACTAGGGCTAACTGGGCACCTTGGACGAGTGGGCATTAGGGACATGTGGACACTTGGAAGAGTGGGCACTTAGGGTGGGTAAGAGTGGGCGGTAGGGAAATCTTGGAACCATGAAGACTGGGCACCGGGAAAAATGGTGTTAATAATCAATGTTAATAAAGAATACAATCTCCCTGGTGCCAAGATGTCCCTAGTGCCCACATATGCTGAATCCAATTAATACATCAGCAGAGATGAGAATTACGTAATTACGTCCGTCCGACAGACAGACAGACAGACAGACAGGCAGGCAGGCAGGCAGGCAGGCAGGCAGGCAGGCAGGCAGGCAGGCAGGCAGGCAGGCAGGCAGGCAGGCAGACAGACAGACAGACAGACAGACAGACAGACAGACAGACAGACAGACCCAGGCCGTGGGAGCCACTTGAGGAAGAAGTTATATGGCTGCTTATATCTAACCTTTATATTATACCATCCCTTATAATACTTCTACAATACATTATGATATGTGTCAGCTTGTAAGAGCCTAACAGCTATTGTTTTGGTACAGCCTATCTTGTTATGGTTCAGTTTGTCCTTCAGGCTGCTACAGTATAACTATGATCTCTGCCTTGTGCTCGGGGCAGAACTACCGTACCACTGACATGAGTGTTAATGTACTTCTGACCATGATATCATGTACATAAAGCATAACCACCTCCACCTAGAATATTGTCTCGACTCCTATGTGCCTTAATGATTGCTGATTGATCAGAATTCCACGACAGTTCTTGGCGTCACGAACAGGATTCCTAACCCGTTTGGCAGATCCTCCAACAAACAGAGAAGGAGTCCGCAGTGCTGCAAATTAAGGTAAGGCTTGGCCTTCCCTCCTCTCTCTGTTTTGGTTGGAGTCTGTACACGGTATGGAATCATTTATTTAAATTACACTGTCATTATGGAGGAATTCTAAACTTTTCCAAATTTGTATTGATAGAGGAGTCAAACAATAGTCTAAGGAGTAATTGTGTGTTGCTAATTATTGTTTTAAATGTGTGTTGTTGTTTTATAAATGTTAATCGTTTCATGAGTAAGAGAGTATTGTAGTAAGAAGAACACGTTTTGATTTGTTTAAAGGAAGTGTGAAGCTAAAGCTATAAGAGTAAGAGGATATGTAGGAGCCAAGTGTGCACTAAAGTGGGTTATTGGTATGTGATTGATGAAGGCACCGCATTGGCACCTAGGTGGTGGGAGTGTCGCTGTGAGTGGCCTCAGTGTCTACAAAGTAGTGGCTCTCACCTAAGAAAGGAAAACCGGTGCGCTTCCTCTGGATGCCTTCTTAATTTAGGCAGTGGGTGCTCAGCTATGTAAATAAGTCAAAAGAAAACCACCTAAGTGGAAAAAAGCGGCACTCCAAAATAAAAATTGCAAGACAGTGGCTCTCACCTGCTCACTCTAAGGATGATTTGATCTTGGAGGTGGGGTGAGCTGGGAGAGATATATTTTTGTTGACCGCATTTCTTGTATTATTGTTAATTGCTCACTGTTTAAGTTATTTGGTGCACATATTTATTACATATTTATTTGTTGTAAATTGTAATAATTTGGTGACACAGCACAGTAAATACTTTTAAACTTGAGCATTTGTTTGGTACTGAGTTTTTACATTTTTAATGCGCGTCATACAGTTTTTAAATCTCCCAGGCTTAGCCTGCCGGCTGATTATTCATTGGGACTATTATCAGCCGCAACAGGATATCTATTATTAATATTCTTATCATTATTTCTAATCATTGTTAAATTGTTATAGTAATAATAAGCGAGGACCCGGGATCTTGAGAGTATACAAGGTTCACTAAATTCAGGATTGTATCCCTAAGGCTAAATGATACACTTTAGTACAGGTAACAAAAGTGTTAGGACCTGAAAAATATTTAGACTAAAAGTACCCAGTAAGCAGGACAATCAGTGAAGCCTGCGTAAATAGAAAAATTTGATTACATGCTTGTGAGAAATAGTTCTAGAGTCTACGTAATAATGTACAAGGAATAAATTAGAGCCTACGTACCCAAAATGTAAGTGTAGTAAATAGTGTGTTCTACAATACTCCACTGAATTTCATACTTTTAGCATCTTTCATGTTGAATTGATAAAATGCTGCCTTTAATTGTTGTTAAATGGATGTGCTTATAGCAGAGTGACAAATACAGAGAAGGAGAGACTAGAGCAGAGCAAGATATAGAGTGAGGAATACAGTTTATCAATTAACAGATAGTTGTAGAGAATATTCTTTCAGTAATTGTTGTCGTTGTTATTATTAATGTGGCTCCCAGGTTTAAGATATATTTAGTATATCTTTCAATAGGTATAGTATGTGGCTCCCAAGTTTAAGGTAGATTTAGTATATCTTTCAATAGGTAGAGTCTGTGTGGTTCCTTATTGAAGTGTGTACCTAAATATAGTGAGCAGGTGTAAGATCCTATGGACTTCTTGGGGGTATCCTTTGTGGATCCCTGAATCCTTTGTGGATCCCTATATTGAAGTATGTACCTAAATGTGGTAGAGTCTATGTGGTTCCTAATTGAAGTATGTACCTAAATAGGTGTGCAGGTTAGAGCTGTGAGTACTGAAATATAGGTGTGAGATTCTGTGTGAACTACCTGAAACAGGTTAGCTTTTATGTGACTGCCTGAAATTACTGAAATATAGGTGTGAGATTCTGTGTGAACTACCTGAAACAGGTTAGCTTTTATGTGACTGCCTGAAATTACTGAAATATAGGTGGGAGATTCTGTGTGAACTACCTGAAACAGGTTAGCTTTTATGTGACTGCCTGAAGTACTGAAATATAGGTGTGAGATTCTGTGTGAACTACCTGAAGTACTGAAATATAGGTGTGAGATTCTGTGTGAACTACCTGAAACAGGTTAGATGCTGTGTGACTACCTGAAAGATTCTGTGTGAATCATTATAGGAAATTCTGTGTGAATCTATGAGAGTGAGTATAGTGAAATGAGTAAATGAGTAAATCCCTGAGAGTGAATGTACATTTTGTGATGAATTGTGTGAATGCCCCACTACTGCAGAGTTTCTGTGTAGGTCCCAGTGAATGTGAGTGGCTCTGTTTGGATGAATATGTGTATGTGTGAAGTTGAAATAGATACAGTAATTTTGTTAATTTTTGTTCTCGATTATAAGACTCTGTGTGGTTTATACAATTCTCCATGTCGTGGTGCACCATGACATGTGAGGCAGTGATGTTTGAATGAAAGAGAGCGAGAGAGAGAGAGAGAAATTGATGATGAGAGAGATCAAGTGCTACATGGCAATATTTACATTCAAGCTAATGAAGCTATTTGAAATTAATTTAATTGAGAGACAGAGAGAGAGGGGTGATTAGTTTTACCATTGTAGTTCTGTTGAGACTACGACTTTTCAGTAATCATTACTGTTAAATAGACGTTTTGTTGTTGATTTTATGATTTTCAGAAATACTCAATGAAGAAGAGTTGTTAAATATTAAACAAGTGTGATCTTATCTTAAAGGTTTAATGACATTCACTTTTACACCACATTCAAAGTCTTTGTCCTGGTCCTTCAAAAGTGTACAAAAAGTTTTAAGTGAAAATTCCATTCCAGTGATCCATGGCAGGTGTTTTTCTCTCACATTTCTAAAGCCTTTTCAACTGCAATGAAAAAAGAAATCTTTGCCTGCGGGTGTCGCTGGTGAGGGATTTTGCCTGTCAATCATCGCCTCTGCTCCGCCCCCCCCAAAGGAAAGGATAGGGGAGGGGAGGGGCGAGGAGGAGAGTGGGCGGGATTAATCGACTGTGACCTCACTGTCGAAGGGCCAAGCTCAGATTACTTTTCAGCCTAATTATTCAGAAAACCCCAGACCACAGAAAATCCACTGAATGTTCTATGTTCAGGTTTTTTGGGTGTAATTGAGGTCATAAAACCCCAAATAAAACATTGAAAATAAAAAAAGTGAAAATGAATGTCATCGCACCTTTAAGCATTGTTTAAGTGAATAGTTATTATTGAATAAGTGTTTGAAGTAGGCTTAAGACTTATATTTGAAGTAAGATAAATTGTTAATCATTATAGTAATTGTCTGATAGTGATCTAATCTTAAGTATTGGTTGAAGTAAATAGTTATCATTGAATAAGTGTTTGAAATAATCTTGTAGTTTGAAGTAAGAGTTAATTGAATCTGTCGTATTAAACAATGAAATATTTAGTTTCAACATGGCCAACAAGGCTGGTTAGGACCCAAAACTTTCCCAGTGGTCAACTAGTGAGACAGAGGGATATGGAGCTTTTGTGCAGGAAGAGATAAGAGACCCTGTAGAAAACCTGTAGTTTTAAGTCAGGTAGACAATGCCAGAAAATACAAGATACACTATAATATATATTTTGATGCACCAAGCATGCCAAGTTTGAAGTAAATCAGTGACAGTGTGGGAAGTATTTTCCACTACATTATTTTTATATACATATAGAGACGAGCAATGACATAGTTAGTTGTTGATAAGTAAGCCTTGCCGAGCTATGAGGCCCATACGGTAGGAGCTTATCTCCTGTTTCCATAGTGTGAGCCAGTTTTGATGTACAAGTACACAGCCTGGACATGATGCTAGTATGTCACAGGGACTTACCCCAAAACCCTTGATGCTGAGTGCCAAGTAGGGAGGCATTGGGTCCCATTTCAGAGTTTATTTTTGTTGAAATATGAAGCTTTTCAAAAAAAAAAAAACTACTAAATTAGTGACCAATATTCTTAATAATTTTGTTGTGAGCTTGTAGATCAGCTAACTTCTCTATAAAATAAATAAATAAACACATAAATAAGTACTGTGACCAAAACAGGCGATATCCTTTATACTTGTATCGGCTTGAAGATCTGCTATTTTTGTTAAATTTTATGACCAGTCTGCAATATGTTGTAACTATGATTTGTATGCCCAAAATTACACACTAAGTTGAAAGTGACAAGTTATGCACAATAACTGCAACAAGCAATTATTAGTATGTCAAATATTCTGATTAATCCCAAGTATGGTTCAACTATATTGTGTAATTATATTTGAATATAGTGTGCACGAGTAACATTTTATTTTCTTAGATGTACCACAACAATTGATATCATTTAGAATGAGAAATACATATTATGTATAGTGCACAATAGTTAGATTTGTAACATATAGTATCCAAATAACTTTAAGTAACATTTCTACACAAATGAAAAATGTTCCACCCCACACATCCAACTACGTCACATACTTACATTATAAGTGTAATTATTTTACAGTCTATCATTACAATATATATATGTATTTAAAAAAAAAAAAAATCTCAGACTTTAAAATTTGTGTTTGTTTCACATTCGAGGACTGCAACAATGTGTGGCAGAGGGTCATTTCTATCTATGATGTGAAAGACCACGATAAAATGCATTTTGATCGACATGCTGAGGCAGAGGGGCACCAACATTGCAAACTGCAGTGTTCACGAGACTCAATTCTGATGACACCTATGGCGACCAGAGAGCAAGCCTTGGGGAGCGAAGCTTGATTTTTCACAAACTTTTATCTGTTACAGACACACTGGAACTACTATGCCATGGTGAAGGACACATTATCTAAGCAAGCAGTGGACTATATGAAGCAAGGTTGACTTACTGCTAATCGTTGTTGTTGGGTCTATCGCTCTGGGCAGGACACAACACAACATCATTTTTACAAATAACATACACTAGAGAGGAGACAAACATGATACTTATTAGATATTAGATTAATTTAAAACAAATGTCTTTCTGTTTTGACAAACAAACAATTAGTTGCACTAATATATTATAGAGTAAACCTGATTTTGACTCGCATAGATTAAAGCTTCAAAAGATCACATAATAATAATTTTTCACCATTAGTAAATAATATTACATCTGATGTATAGTGACATCATAGACTAAAATAATTATAATAGCTTAATCAGAGAAAACAACCAAATTGACGTGATAAACTGTTGTAATGTGTAGTGTTAAATAGAATGCCACAATCAAACTATATATATTTTCAAATTCATCACATTATGCAGGCCGAATGTCAAGTTAGTTAACTGAACGGAAACATGTTGTGTACTTTAATCAAGACAATTTTTAAATAAGTGCTGGTACTCCAATATAAGAATACATGATAATAAATTGGAGAGATATGTCAATGAATAACACCATTAATTTAAAATATTCCGATATATATATATATTTGTTTTAAGCCACTCAATCACACTAACCGATGCGCTTACTTTAATTAATATAATAATAATAATTATAATAATCCTACACTTCGCAGGTATAAATTATTATATTACGAACCATAACCACTTCAGACCTATTTTATACATACACTATTTGAAAATAGCAGATCTACAAGCTCACATTAACCGTTGTTGTGAGCTTGTAGATCTGCTATTTGTTGAACAAGGTGTTGCTGATCACCGCTTTGGGAGCTTACATTTGGGGCTGTTATTACTGGATAGTGGATTATTTATGGGGGGGGGGGGGGCAGCTGTAGGCAAGCGGTACATATATTGCTGGAGACAGACAGACAGACAGACAGACAGACAGATCGATCTACAAGATACATAGATAGATAGATACATACACAGATAGACAGATAGATAGATAGACAGACAGACAGACAGACAGACAGACCCAGGCCGTGCATGGAAGCGCACTCAATCACACTAACCGATGCGCTTACTTTAATTGTATAATAATCCTACACTTCGCAGATATAAATTATTATATTATGAATCACTAACCAATTCAGACATATTTTATACATACGCTATTTGAAAATAGCAGATCTACAAGCTCACAATAACAGTTGTTGTGAGCTTGTAGATCTGCTATTTGTTGAACAACATGTTGCTGAGCGGTACATTGCTGGAGATAGATAGTTTGATAGATAGATAGATAGATAGATATTTAGATAGATTTATAGATAGATAGACAGACAGACAGACAGACAGACACGCCTTTTTTTCGGTTTAAATTTTTTTTGTGAAACCGCTCCATTAGCGGCGCTAAGGTGGAGCTTGGAGCTTTGGGGTCCATAGCTAAAACCCCAAAAAATGTTAGCCTACAGTGGGTTGTATATATGTACAGTACACGTTGTGTATTATTATGTTACAGCATGCACTTGCGTGCGTAGTTACGCACGTGGAAACATCCGGCTTGATATCGATACAGAAAATAAATTATAATAAATTATAACTAATTCATGACTGATACCAAATGAAAATATAAACTTGACAGACCATATAAACATTAAAATTATAAGAATTCAAGTACAATTGCCAGAGATCTGGCCTAATGAAATCTCAACTGTTCTGTCTGAATGTGCAAAATATGCGATATACAATTATTATGAGTGACCCCTTGGGCCAGGGGGGGTCCCTTTGGGGGGGGGTCCCGGGGGGGGTCCCGCGGGTGGGGGGGGGGCAGATGAACAGCCGCGCCAGAAGACTGCATATATGGTCGATGGATCGGAAATTGACGTTGGTGCCATGAAGGATCGACTACGTCGGCGAGTCAGTATGGGGGAGAAAATTAATTCATGACTGATAGATAGAGTGGCGGCCTTTCCTATGTTTCACCCGTTTCAATTGAAACGGGCCCCCAACCTCAGGGGGCCCCCACAAAAAAAATATAATAAAAAATAAAAAAATATTATTATTATTATTATTTTTAAATATTTTTTGACTCGCATCCCAGTCCGGGGCCCGCCTCTGGCTGGCCGACGTCCAAGAATTTCATGCAAGAAGAGGATGTAGATCTGATTGAATCAGGGCTCAGCTCAAGTGAATCATGTGAGTGAGTTGTTATAGCTGTCTGTCCATGGTGGAAGTGCAGATAGCCTAATTAATTTAGTTCGAAAATGCATCATTATGGATTGTGGAAGCAAACCAACTTCAGTCCACAAATTATCTTTTAATAAAAAAAATAAAAAAAAATAAACTTTTTTTTTTTTTTTTGCGGGGGGGTGCCCCATATGCACCCCAACACAAAAAAAAAAAAGTTAGATAGATAGGATTTATATCTATTTTTCGGAATGGCAGGGTTTACTCCAAGTTTTCAAAACCCCCCCACTCCGAAAAAATAATTCGGAGTGGGGGGGTGTAGGAGTGGGGCGGGGGGGGGGTTCGGAATGGGGGGGTTTAGGAATGCGGGCGTGCACCCCTCGGCAATAGACTACGAGATACGAGATATGTAGCTCATTGCTATAGAGCAACGTTTGAGAGTATGCAAATGGGTCCATTTGGTACCATTTGTATACTCTCAGAGTTACAGACCTCTAAGGGTCCATTTAGAACCCCATCAAGGATCCCTGGACCCCACTTTGAGAACCATTGCTATAGAGTGTTTGTTCAGTACCTATAGGGGTCTCCCCCTCTCCAGCTCTTTATTAAACATGATCGTTTTAAACAGCTTGTCAATAACACTTTGAAATCTGTCTGTAAACTATCCGTTTTGTTAATTTAGTGTTATATATGTTTGCTGTAATCGGGGCGTCATTGGAAAGGGGAGTTCGCTCTCAATTGGCCTTCCCTGAATAAATAATAAACTAGTCCATACCCGGGGATGTTGTTAACACGTGCTTAGAGCTAACAGAGTACATCCCATAGCCTGGGGGACCGTAACCGCAGCAGACCCCGTGGCCGCGCATGCGCAGTAACGGTGAAAACTGCAAAAACTGCGGCCACAGAGTTTCCAAAAAAAGGCAAATAAACAGCTTGAATTTGGGAAAAGTGGAAAAACGGTAACAGGCTTCTGTTTGAAAGTATGGAATGCATAATATCAAGAAGAATGACAGACACGCTTGTCAGGTTCAGGCTCTGTATTGAACTAAATGAATGAATGAATAGAACAAGCCCCACACATCCAGGCTAATATGCTCTCAGTGATACAAGCTGATAACTAATCACATCTATATGCTAAACCCAGTAACAGCTTCCTCACGGTCTGCATAATGCTAATGGTCAATGCCCGTGTACCAGTTGAGGAGAACCAATGCGTGACAGAGAGTGTGACTGACTTTCCTTCATTACTTGTAGGATTATAATGATGGACTACGAGGATGCCGTGTCCTTCCTGGGCCACTGGGGGGCGTTTGAGAAGACGGTGTTCGTCCTGCTCAGCCTGTGTGTCATCAGTAACGGCTACCTGGGGATAGCCATGGTGTTCCTGGCGGACATCCCTCCTCACCGCTGTCGCCTCCCTGCCCTGGACTCCCCCTCCTCCAACGCCTCCTCCTCCTCCTCCTCCTCCTCCTCTCCCTCCTTCAGCCTGGACCTCAACCACTCCATCCCCCTGGAGGAGGTGAAAGGGGAGCTCATCCTCAGCCGCTGCTCCAGGTAAAAAGTCATACGTTTCAGTTCATGGTAGGTTAAGGTTTCTGAGGTGTCCACAACCCTTCTTCTGAGACACTGTGGCCCCTTTTCCACCAAAATAACTGGTTCTAGAACTGGTTCTGTTCTAGATTCTTGGAACCTTGGTGCTTTCATGGAACCGGCCGCAAACCGGCTTGCGTTTCCACCAGTTTTAAGCACCAGTTTTGGCGACCTAGCTGAATGGTTAGAGAGCCCCCACCTGTGGAGCAGGAGTCCCCAATTGCCCCAGATTCGATTCCAGGCCAGGCCAACAAGTGTTCATTTCACAGGGGGAAATTCAATTGGCCACGGCAGATACAGTTTCACTTTTCTTTTCTGTTTTAACACATCAACTGCCAGGTATTAATTGATTAATTCATCTGCCACCGCCAGCGTTTTTACCTTTATGTTGATGACCCACGGAACCCACGATGTGGACACGGATGTAAATAAAAGCATTCTGGGGGGAGGAGGAGGGTCTCTTCTATCTACCGGATAAAACAAATTGTAACCGCGATCTTCCGTTCTTTCGTTATCGGCAGTTGAATATAGTTTGTTTTCACCAAAAACGCAGTCTGGGAAAAGAAACCGTAGTTACATACGTAACTATCGTTTTATAAATCTGATAACATTGCAGAGGACCGGGTGAATCTTTTAAAAATGACGTCATTTCCGGGTGTATCCTCCTCTGGAAGTCAAAGCAGCATTCATAGGTTGGCGAATAGCGCCCTCTAGCGTAACCACTGAAAACACCATGATGATGTAATATTACGTCAATGGCAGTCAATATGTTAAGGCCATTGCCATTGTTTATATCGCATCTTCGTCTTCCAACCTGTAGAATAGGGACACACCCACTTTTGTTCCCAGTTCCGAACCAGCTTTTAGGGTTCTGAACCGCTCTGAACTGGTTCAACATTAGGCGGGAAAAAAGAACCGAACCGGTTCAACCCCGGTGGAGAAGGGGCCAGAGTGAGTAGACAAAAATGGTGCAGTAATTAGTGAGGAGTGAGGACCAACAGGCTCTATGCACAGCAGCCATAATTGGAAAGAAATTGGGCCTCTTCCTTACTTCCTTCACAGGTGTTACCAGTGATTCTAATGAAGGTTCTGTTTCATTTAGTGTAGCACAGTGGTTTTATAACGTGTTTAATACATGTAATAATATATATATAATAATAAATAAATTATGTTTGTTTTTTATTACTTTATATGTTTGGTTGTTAAGTGAGGTGAGATTAACATATAAACAATATTATGCTGTTGTTACAAATTTTTTAATGTGTTTTTAAATGTGGAAATTAAAAAAATTCAAGGACCCCCATAACTCTGAGAGTGTACAAATGGACCCGTAAGGTTCCATTTCTACACACTCAGATTTACACACCCGTAAGGGGGCATTTGGAACCCCCTCAAGGAACCTCGAGAAACCATTACTTTTGAGTTCGTTCCCGTTCACCAAAAAGACCCAATCACTTCCAATAAATGAATTCAAATTATTTTTTTTGTGTAAATTAAGGCCCTACTTCATCACAACGCGTTGCATCGCGACACTTTGTGTTTTTTAAATAATAAAAAAGTAACGGTTTCTTGTGTTTATGTTCCAGGTACAAACAAATAGCAGGTGGTTTCTATAGCAACCAGACAGAGGGCTGTGTTGACGGCTGGGTGTTTGGATCAGAGAGATACTCCTCCACCATCGTCACTGAGGTCAGAGGTCAAGCAGTGGTGGACACTAACTTACTGAGTACTGTACTTAAAGCAGTGGTTCAAGTCAAGGACCCCCAAATTGGTCTTTATTTGGCCGCAGACCCCCATCTGAAAATGTTTTGTGCCAGAGACCAAAACAAAAATCAAAATGATTCAACGTTTATTTATTTTTCAAACATTTTCAAAAATAACTCATTACAAGCTTTTAGATCTGCTGTTTTTGAATAGCCAACATATAAATGGATAAAGTGGTTAAAATAATTGTGACGGTATGTTACTACTTTTGATGGGGACCCCCTGGAACCCCCCCCCGCCCCCCCCAAGGACCCCTGGGACCCCACTTTGAGAGCCACTGACTTTAAGGAGTAGTTCACCCAAAAAAAGGACTTATTTTCTATCACTTACACACCCCATGAAGCCTTGATTTAGTTTTTGGCGCATTCCAACTTGAGTATTTGTATTTTTGGAAACTTATGACTTTCACTCTTCTAGGATGGGGAAAATTATATTATGAATTAATCTCTGAAGCCCTATTTCTACAAGCTTGTAGATCTGCTAGTTTCACTACTGTTGATATTAAAATGTTTTGAGAAAATCTTAGATTTTTTTGGGGGGGGGGATGTCTACATTTCAATATAGTCATTCACTGATTAGCTTTGATGTAACGTGTGTGTGTGTGTGTGTGTGTGTGTGTGTGTGTGTGTGTGTGTGTGTGTGTGTGTGTGTGTGTGTGTGTGTGTGTGTGTGTGTGTGTGTGTGTGTGTGTGTGTGTGTGTGTGTGTGTGTGTGTGTGTGTGTGTGTGTGTGTGTGTGTGTGTAGTGGTCTCTGGTGTGTGCCGACGGCTGGAAGGCACCGTTCACGATGACCGTCTTCTTCCTGGGAATTCTGGGTGGATCGTGTGTTTCTGGATACATCTCTGACCGGTAACCTGTCTGTCTGTCTATTGTAGTTACAGGGACATACAGTGTGATGTGTCTCTTTTTGTGAGTGTACTGTAGGTATGGTAGGTAGGCGTGTCATCTTCTGTATGTCCATATTAGGTATGGTAGGTGTGTCATCTTCTGTGTCTCCATATATAGGTATGGTAGGAGTGTAATCATCTGTGTGTCCATATATAGGTATGGTAGGCATGTCATCTTCTTTGTGTCCAAATATAGGTATGGTAGGCGTGTCATCTTCTTTGTGTCCATATATAGGTATGGTAGGCATGTCATCTTCTTTGTGTCCAAATATAGGTATGGTAGGCGTGTCATCTTTGTGTCCATATATAGTTTGTGTCCATATATAGGTATGGTAGGCGTGTCATCATCTGTGTGTCCATATATAGGTATGGTAGGAGTGTCATCATCTGTGTGTCCATATATAGGTATGGTAGGCGTGTCATCATCTGTGTGTCCATATATAGGTATGGAAGGCGTGTCATATTCTTCGTCTCCATGGCGATCCAGACAGTGTTCAGTGTGCTCCAGACGTTCTCCAGCAGCTGGGAGATGTTCTGTGTGCTGTACTTCATCGTCGCCATGGGAGGCATCGCCAAGTACTGCTGTGGCTTCATACTGGGTAATATACTGCAAGTGTTCATTTTGATTTAGCTTAGTCATGGTCTTTTGAATAAAATGTCATTTAGTTTTAGTCATATTTTTGAACAAAAATGTATTTTGGCGGTGCCGTCGTAATGCCTGATTTTACACTTGGTTGCATGTATATATTTACAAGTATATGTATATCTACATTTCAAAAGATTTTTATACAATTTATACATTTGAAAACATGTGAATGGGTCATTCTGCACAATGAGTACTTTCTACTTTTGGTACTTAAAGTACATTTTGATACCAATGCCTCTTACTTGTAACAGAGTATTTCTACATTGCAGTATTGATACTTTTACTAAAGGTAGGGTATGTGTTATTTATTCTTTTTTTGGTTAAAAAGGTTAAAGTACTATATTCTGATAGTAATCATTGCTACAGCGTTTGTTGGGTCACAGGGGTCTCTCCAGCTCTTTAGTAAACAGAATATAAATACATTTTCAGGTAGGTGACAACATTTAAGCCAATCAGGAGAGAACACTGAAAATGCATTTTCTGATTAACTCATTCCCTGCCTAGGACGTAAAGCGTCCTTGGGTTTATGAAAGGCGCTATATAAATTCAAGCTATTATTATTATTAGGACGTAAAAAACATAATTATTTCCAATTACCAATTCTGCCTAGGACGTAAAAAACGTAATTTTGAAAAATATTTTTTTAAAACAAGATCTCACGTTCCTTCATCTCTCGCAGTGACACATTTCATTGTAGCACACCCGGATACAGAAATACGTCAAATCGAAGATTTTCGGTTCCGTCCGCTTCCTGTTTAGGTCCCCCTCTAAAACGGTATTTTCTCTGCTTTGCGTTTCTCCGCCGTGGAATGCTGTTTAGCGACGCTGTTTTGAAACTGCTACTACTGCAAAATGGAATGTCGCCGATTGAAAAAAAATACCCTTGCACGGCGTGCGAGAACCTATTTGACCAGGAGCACGTGCAGGCACATGCATAGATTTAAAACTACTTTAAATTCACACTTCAACAAAGTTTACAAAGGCTCCCGACTCATGCCAGGTACATTAACATAGGAATTAGCCTAGATGCATATCAATTGTCCATTGTGTTACCTATAGTGTAGGTGTTAAGCGACGTGCGCGTCACATCATTAAAATGCAGTGCAAGCACATCCCAAATGAGCATAGCAACACTGGCAAGGTGAAAAAAGTAAGTGAGTTTTCCGTCCACATGGTGATACATGGTGTTTTTACACTGGGCTGGAGGAGAGAGACTCCGGAATGTTTGTTGTCTGAGCGGCGTGCACGACTCGCCTGTGTGTTTAGAAACGATTGCACTTGCGATCATAATGAAAAAAAAGTGTGAATTTTTTAAAGTTATAAAAAACACTAAATCGCTGGCAGTGGGCAAACAGCCAGAAATAAGTCTGGCAGGGAATGAGTTAATAAAGAGCTGGAGAGACATGGGAGACTCCTTTTACTGAACAAACACTCTATAGCAATGAGTACTATCAGAATATAGAGCTATTTAACACTTATTTTAACCAAAGTAAATCACTTACCCTACCTAAGTAAAAACATTTAGTACTTTTTCGACCACTGAATAAAAGTGCCAAGTCTTGCCTAGGTTTTGAGCTGCTGTCAAGCAAAGCGAGGATCTTATTCGGGGCGATTGGAATGCCTTACTGCTACGCTCTGGGCTACACCATCCTGCCTCTGTTTGCCTTTTACATCAGGAGCTGGAGATGGCTGCTGCTGGCTCTGTCCCTGCCTGGCCTGCTCTACATACCTCTGTGGTGGTAAGCATGACAATCAATTGATTTGTTTTTAAACATTTGAATCTGTGTCAAAAGATATTTGAAAACCAAAAAAAAAAAAGGGTATTTATTCATTTTAAACTATTTAATATATATATATATATATATATATATATATATATATATATATATATATATATATATATATATATATATATATATATATATATATATATATATATATATATATATATATATATTGATCAATATATCGATCGATATAGATAGATAGATAGATCGACTGACTATGGACTCAATACAGTATGTGGGGTTAGGTCTCAGGCACAGGTCACCCTTGAGTCCAGGGATAATAAGACATTTATATGTGTTCATTACAACAGTTTTCTCAGTTTGACTGTTTACTATTTACCCAAACTGTTACGGTCTCCACACAGTACTACAATAAACCAATGGCTCGAAGTGGAGACCCCAACATAAAATGGACACCAAACAATTTGCAAAGATTTAAATGTTCTTTATTACTTCCCACAGTGGAAATAAGGAAACAAACAATATGAGAAATACTTTACCAAACTGAATGAATGAACCAAAAGGAGGCCTGGAGATGCCGGCAAACTAAATAGAATGGAGGGGGGACCAGGCCACCCCCTATAGGGACGCCGAAGCTGCTCCCCCCTCCCTACCTAACAAAATAGCACTACTAAACTAAAAAGTAAACGAAAACAGGGAACTGCCGGCCATCTCCAGGCCAAACTAAAGTTAACAAACTAACTTAAAGAAAAGGCTTTTAGCCAGAACAAAGTAGGGGTGTAGGAACTGAGTTGTTGCTGGGTCTGTGTCTCCAGAGGGACTGAAGCTGGCTGGCTTTATAGTGCCTTGATTGGGGCGGCGGCAGCAATTACAGATCAACTGCAGGTGTGCCAGCCTGAGTGAGAGGAAGAGAGTAAGGGTTAGTGATTGAGTCAATGATAGTGAATGATGCATGTCATGGCCACACGCAACACAAACTAATACGCATTTGGCTGCAGACTCACATACAAGATTTGTGTTGTTAAAATGGTTCAAACATATTAAACATTGTTCACATTTTGTAGATTTTTTTAATCGTCAAAAAATCTTCAAAATGTCTCAACGAGTTGTGAGCTTGTAGATCGGCTATGTTCAAATAGCTGATATATAGGGTTAAAATGGGGAAATGATTTTGATGCTATAATAAAAAAGATCTAAATTGCTGGGGACCCCCTGGAACCCCCTCAAGGACCAGTAAGGTACAGCAGCAGCGGCAACACAATTTGTTTTTGGCATAGAGCACAGAAGTCCTGACGTCACTGCCAGTAGAAGGCGCTTTCCATAGGTTCGTGGCTTTACTTTTTGTGTTGATATCCTCATTGGGGAATCTTAGATCGCTTCATATAAGAACTGTGTTCCAAAAATAAAAACACCACCCTGGCGTTTTTACTCATATGGATATGAAGCATCGACTGAAGGTGTAAATGTACACATTTACCCAAAGAGTAACACAATATAGACACTAGAAACGAGTCAAACAACCCAAAGACTACATTTCCCATGAACGCGGCTGCTGTGGAGACAGTGATTTCAGATCCGGAAGTAGTAGTTCTTAAGACTTTTAAGGCAGAATTAATTCCATTTTCGCCAGAAACAGGCTGTATCAAATATGAATGAATATCATAAACGATGCAGAGCCACCCCCCCTGACAAAAACGCCAGGGTGGTGTTTGTTTGGAACACAGTTCTTATATGACGGGATCTAAGATTCCCAAATGGGGATTTCAACACAAAAAATAAAGCCACGAACCCATGAAACAGCGCCCTCAAGTGGCAGTGACGTCAGACTTCGGTGCTCTATCGCGACCAAATTGGGAGAAAAAGGGGTAAAAATAATTGGTTCTTGTAAATTTAAGAAAAGGAAAATAGAAAAAGAAAGTGAAACTGTGTTTGGCAAAGTCTGCTTGTGATATAAACCCTGGCCACTCTGAAGCATGTTCAAACAGTGTCCTGTCCAATGGCTAGGTACATCCCAGAGTCTCCTCGCTGGCTATTGGCTCAGGGCCGCATCAGGGAGGCGGAGCTTATTCTCAGGGCTGCAGCCAAGAAGAATGGAGTCATGGCACCCGAGGTCATCTTCAAAGTGGAACAAGTCAGTCTAATCCAGGTACACACACACATGCGCGTCCGCCCGTCTGCCCGTACGCATGTACGTGTATACGTACATACAGTACAGTACGTACGTCCACCGGCCCCACATACGGTCTAACCAATCAACTTCAGACTTGCCATGTGTATCGTCAAGGACCCGAGGTAGTGATGTTCCAAGTGGGAAGTCGGTCGGATCGGCAGTCTAGTCTGGAGTCTAGACTCCATACTTTTTGCTGACACAGAACTCCATATATGGGCATAAAAGGGACACAGACCGAGCTAAATGCTTTTCATGATGCAGTGACCTGTGACTGTGATCTGGCTTCAGTGTCCGAGTGTCCACGCTGTACAAATCTGATTTAGGAGAGGCAGAGTGGCGTCGTGTTCTCAACTGACGCACCTTGTTGCAACTTTTTGAAACGCGTGGAAAAACTAAACGGTCACTAAGAGTTTGGGACCATGTCTGCCTGTAAGCTGGTGAGTAGCCTCGATCTCCAGGCTTTTATTTTTTAGTTTTGCTAAAAAATAAAAGCCTGGACCAGCGAGTCGGTGTTACGGGTATAGGAAGTGTTTCATTTCCCCAACCAACCAGAGTGCAGTGGGCGTCGCTCCAAATGTTGTGTTGACGGGGCGGGGGCTGACGGACAGATCGGTGAACCAATGGGATCACACGCATTCTCTCTCCGGAGATGTTAAACCCGCCCCTCTATGCCAGATATGAGCCACGCTAGGGCTGGTGAGTGACTGGAAGGCAGCAAGGGTTGATGAAATCTATATTATTATCCTCCAAGTTCAGTATCAAGAGGTTAGACAGTAGACTGATAACGTGGATTCACTCACTCGAGTGAGTGAATCCACGTGCTAATGCCAGGCTAGTTAGACAGTCCCTGAGACGTCTTGGCCGGGTTTCCCAAAACAATTTCAGGTCGTGTGTAGCTTACGCAGTTGCGCTAGCCTCCTAAGTAGCTGCGTAGCAGCAAACCTGTTTCCCGAAAGCATTCTGAGCTACTCAGTACCTTCATTTGTAGCAGCTGGTTGTGCGTTACGTGCTACCTAACTGGCTTCAGGAAACACCACTTGAGCTGGTTCTCAGGAGCACAGCGTTACGTGTCTTCTCAACTGGCTTCGGGAAACACTACTTAAGGCCTCCTGGAAGAAGTAACTTAGAAGCAAACCCGTTACCCGAAAGCCTTCTTAGCCTATGTAGTACTGTCTTAAGCAGCAAAGAATAGTGCAGACTTGTCCCTTTTATGCCCGTATATGGATAGTTCCTTTTATGCCCATATATGGAGATCTCTGTATCTGTCAGTCATTGTCCCTTTTATGCCCATATATGGAGATCCCGCTGATTTGTTTGCTGATGCCATGACGACACATTGAGGTTAGACAGCACATTCCATATTTGGGCGTATCTGCATTGGGAACTCCTTATATGGTTATGGCTGAGTGGTTTGCCCACCGGCCTGTCCTCCCTTAAGTATACATCTGACTTCAGTGTCTCCAGTTTGTAGATATCAGCTATAGGAGAGGTAGAGTGGTGTTGTGTTCTCAACTGACAAGCTTTTTGAAACACGTGGAAAAACAGAACGGTGACTAAGTGTTTCCGACTGGGTTCATCCAGCATGGCCTTGAAACTGACCGTCAATACCAGCAAGCTGCCCTTGGGGGCGCTGTTGGCAGCGGAGCACGTTAAAGGGAGCGTGAAGCTCTTGGTGGAGGAGGCCAAAGACACCGGGCTCCGCGTCTCAGATGCTGTGCAGTTCAGAGATGTTAACTCCATCGCACGCTACCTGGCTCGCCTGGCCCCCGCCCTGGGCCTTTACGGATCCAACAAACCGGAACAGATTGAGGTGGACCACTGGCTGGAGTTCAGCGCCCGGCGTCTCTGCGGCCAGGCGGGGCTGACAGGAGTCTTGAGGGAACTGGACGAGACCCTGTCCACCAGAACGTTCCTTGTGGGACATAATATGGTCACTCTGGCTGACCTCTGTGTCTGGGCTGCACTCAAAGGTCACGTTGAGTGGCCCCCTGCCCAGGATGGATCCTTCCTCCATGTCCACCGATGGTTCAACTTCCTGGGCTCTCAGGTGCCGTTCACCGCTGTGAGCAACAAGTGGACCGAGGGCGACGCCCCCCCATGCAAGTCCATCTCTGAGGAGAGGGAGAAAAGCCAGGATGTGGGCAAATTCACGGAGCTGCCAGGAGCTGAGATGGGCAAAGTAGTGGTCCGCTTCCCCCCAGAGGCCAGCGGGTACCTGCACATTGGCCATGCTAAGGCCGCCCTGCTCAACCAGCACTACCAGGTGACATTTAAAGGCAAGCTCATCATGCGCTTCGATGACACCAATCCTGAGAAGGAGAAGGAGGACTTTGAGAAGGTGATCCTGGAGGACGTGGCCATGCTGAACATCCATCCGGACCAGTTCACCTACACCAGTGACCACTTCCCCAGCGTCCAGTGTCTGGCTGAGCAGCTACTGAGAGAGGGCAGCGGCTACGTGGATGACACGCCACCCGAGCAGATGAAGCAGGAGAGAGAGCAGCGCGTCGAGTCCAGCTGCCGAAACAACTCAGTGGAGCAGAACTTTAAGAGGTGGGAGGAGATGAAGGCCGGTACAGAGTACGGTCAGACTTGCTGTATGAGAGCCAAGATTGACATGGCGTCCAACAACGGCTGCATGAGAGACCCCACCCTCTACCGCTGCAAGACTACCCCCCACCCCCGCACAGGCAGCACCTACAAGGTGTACCCGACGTACGACTTTGCCTGTCCCATCGTGGACAGCGTAGAGGGGGTGACCCACGGCCTGAGGACCACCGAGTACCATGACCGCGATGAGCAGTACTACTGGCTGATTGACGCACTGCGACTCAGGAAGCCCTACATCTGGGGGTATTGCAGACTCAACCTCAATAACACTGTGCTGTCCAAGAGGAAGCTCTCCTGGTTTGTGGAACAGGGCTATGTCGACGGTTGGGACGACCCTCGTTTACCCACAGTCAGAGGAGTGCTGAGGAGAGGAATGACTGTGGAGGGCCTCAAACGGTTTATCGCTGCTCAGGGAGGATCCAGGTCAGTGGTGAACATGGAGTGGGACAAGATTTGGGCCTTCAACAAGAAGGTGATAGACCCGATGGCTCCCAGATACATGGCGTTGTCCAGCTCATATGTGGTCCCAGTCTCCATCGCTGAAGCCCCCGAGGAAATGAAGGAGACTCCCAAACACCCCAAGAATGCAGAGGTGGGGATGAAGGGGGTGTGGTACGGACCCCGGGTGCTAGTGGGAGGGGCGGACGCAGAGACCCTCACCGAGGGCGAGGTGGTGACCTTCATCGACTGGGGGAACCTCATCATCACCAAAATCAACAAGGACTCCAGTGGTGTGGTGCTGTCCATGGAGGCTCGTCTGAACCTGGACAACAAGGATTTCAAGAAGACCACTATTGTAACCTGGCTGGCGGACACAGACAAAGCACCACTGCTCCCTACTATATGTGTCCGCCACCAACACCTCATCTCCAAGCCTGTCCTAGGGAAAGAGGACGACTTCAAAGAGTATGTCAACAAAGAAAGCAAGTCCGAGGAGAGGATGCTGGGAGATCCTTGTCTGAAGGGCCTGAAGAAAGGTGATATCATCCAGCTCTGGAGGCGTGGCTTCTACATATGTGACCAGCCCTATGAGCCAATCAGCCCCAACAGCTGTAAGGAGAGTCCGTGTGTGCTGTTTTATATCCCAGATGGACACAGCAAAGAAATGCCCACAGCCGGCTCCAAGCACAAGAGCAAGACCCAAGCAGCGAACACTACCGCTGCCCCTGTCAAGTCTGCCATCACCACCACCACCACCACCATCACCACCACCACCAGGTCCTCAGCAGGCTTTTATGAGCAGGTAGCTGAACAGGGAGCGGTCGTGCGGAAGTTGAAGTCAGAGACAGCCCCAAAGGAGCAGGTTGATGCAGCAGTGAAGCAGCTGCTAGCCCTGAAGGCACAGTACAAGCTGGCCACTGGCCAGGAATATAAGCCTGGAGCTGTGCTTTCTCCTTCCCCAGCCACAACCCCAGCCACAGCCTCTGATGCTGCAGGCTCTTGTATCTACGAAAAGGTAGCCCAGCAAGGAGAGGCGGTCCGACAACTGAAGGCTGACAAAGCCCTCAAGAATCAGGTGGATGCAGCAGTGAAGCAGTTGTTGGCTCTGAAAGCTCAGTACAAGCAGGAGACCGGAAAGGACTACAAACCTGGACTACAAGCCCCAGCAACAGCACCACTGCCCCAGGGTCCTGTCCAGTCAAGCCCTGTTCCTACCGATTCAGGCTCTGCCCAGGAGCTGTATTCTCAGGTGGCTGAACAGGGGGAGATAGTGAGGAAACTCAAATCTGACAAGGCCCCCAAGGATCGGGTGGACACGGCTGTGAAGTCACTGCTGTCCTTGAAGAGCCAGTACAAGATCCTAACTGGGGAGGACTGCAAGCCTGTTGTGGCTGCTGCAGGTGCCATTGAGAACAAGAACCGCAAGGAGAGAGACAATAAGTCTGAGAAGCAGGGAAAAGGAGCAGGAGGGAAGAAGGGGAAGGGAGAGAAAGGCGGCCAAGGCAAGGACTCTTCAGTAGGCGCTGGAGCAGAAGGAGAAGGCCAGGGGCCCAAAAAGCAGTCACGGTTGGGACTGGAAACCAAAAAGTTGAACCTGGCAGAGTGGTATTCCCAGGTGCTAACCAAGGCGGAGATGATAGAGTATTATGACGTCAGTGGCTGTTACATTCTTCGTCCGTGGTCCTTTGCCATCTGGGAGGCCATCAAAGACTTCTTGGACGGGGAGATTAAGAAGCTGGGAGTGAAGAACTGCTACTTCCCCATGTTCGTGTCCCAGGCTGCCCTGGAGAAGGAAAAGTCCCACATCGAGGACTTTGCCCCAGAGGTGGCGTGGGTGACACGCTCAGGGACGACAGAGCTGGCAGAACCCATTGCTGTCAGACCCACCAGCGAGACGGCGATGTACCCAGCCTTTGCCAAATGGATCCAGTCTCACAGAGTCCTGCCCATGAAACTGAACCAGTGGTGTAACGTTGTGAGGTGGGAGTTTAAACATGCCCAGCCATTCCTGAGGACCAGAGAGTTCTTGTGGCAGGAAGGACACACAGCCTTCGCCACCAAGAAGGAGGCAGAAGACGAGGTGAAGGAGATCCTGAACCTGTATGCCGAGGTGTACGAGAAGCTACTGGCCATCCCTGTGGTGAAAGGCAGGAAGACGGAGAAGGAGAAGTTTGCCGGAGGGGATTACACCACCACAGTGGAAGCCTTCATCTCTGCCAGTGGCAGAGCCATTCAGGGAGCCACGTCTCACCATCTGGGTCAGAATTTCGCCAAGATGTTTGACATTGTCTTTGAGGATCCCAAGGATCCCAAGAAGAGGCAGTTTGCTTACCAGAACTCGTGGGGCCTCACAACCAGGACCATCGGGGTTCTGACCATGGTCCATGGCGACGACGAGGGCCTTGTGCTGCCGCCCCGCGTCGCCTGTCTACAGGTGATCATCATCCCCTGTGGTATCACAGCCGGCCTGCCGGAGGCGGAGAAAAATGATATCCTGGCCATGTGTTCTAAGTACCTCTGCAGGCTGCAGAAGGCTAAGGTCTGGGAAGCAAACATCAGGGTGGACGTCGACCTCAGAGACAACTACAGCCCTGGATGGAAGTTCAGCCACTGGGAGGTCAAGGGAGTTCCAATCCGTCTGGAGGTCGGCCCTACAGACCTGAAGCAGCATCAGTGTGTGGCAGTGAGGAGGGACAAAAAAAAAGAAGAGCGCCTCAGGCGCATCACTGTGAAAGAGGCTGACGTGGAGAAGAAACTCCCACTCATACTGGAGGAGATCCAGGACAACCTGTACAGGAAGGCTGAAGATGACCTGAACAAACACATGGTGGTCGCCGACTCCATGGAGGCGTTCCAGGACGAACTGGACCGGGGTAAGATTGTCCAGATTCCGTTCTGCGGAGGCATCGAGTGCGAGGAGTGGATCAGGAAAACCACGGCCAAGAAGGAGCAGGACCTGGAGCCCGGGGCCCCCTCCATGGGAGCCAAGGGTTTGTGTATCCCCTTCAGTGATACACACAACTTCAGGGCCCTGAAAGCCGGACAGATGTGTGTTGTGAGGAGTTGCAAGGAAGCTGCTCAGTCCTACACCCTGTTTGGACGCAGCTACTAAACACACAGGGCCCTATTTTGAGCGTCTTAAAGGGGTAGTTCACCCCCCAAATAACTTTTTTTCTATTGATTACTCACCCCATGGAGCCTTGAATTCATGGATATTTTTTTGTTTTTGTCGCATTCCTTCCTTTATTATTTGATTATAATAAATTTAGCCCCATTGATTCCGGTAGGAGACACAAATGCATTTGTGTCTCCTACCGGAATCAATGGGGACACATTTATTATAATCAAATTATTGGCTTAGGAATGTGACAAAAACAAAAAAATATCTATGAATTCAAGGCTCCAGATGGTCAGTAATCAATAGAAAAAAAGTTATTTTGGGGGTGAACTACCCCTTTAAGTACCAGGTCTTATGACTTAACTTAAGACCTGGAGGCGTGGCCAATGCTGTTTGGCCACTCAAAATAGCTAAATAGCATTGGCCACACCCCCAGGTCTTAAGTTAAGTCATAAGACCTGGTACTTAAGACGCGCAAAATAGGCCCCACAGACAGAGATGGTGTTCACATTGATTGTTCCCAGCTGGCCTCGTTGCCAAAGGGCAAGCATCAAGTATCATACGTCACAAATGTGTTTGGGGAGGAATCAATTGGCATAACGACTAAATTGTGGAGAAAAAGGGGTTAAAAGTAAAAAACAAAACAAAAACTGGAGATTTCTCGTGACTCATGAGAACAGGTCTGCGACCTAAAATGGGTCGTGACAAAAAACGATCTTGATAGTGGATCGCAATAAATTGAGATTGATAACGATGATAAACTTTGGACATTACACAGTACTCGATATGGATAGATCAAAAACTACACGTTGAACTGTCATTGTACACAACCATGTCCTACTGCGATGCACTGTGTTTACATTGAGCTACCAGCGGTGAGGAGAGGTGATGTGAAAGTGATTGAAAACAGAAGAGTGGAACAGAGGGGCACAAAGCCAAAGCTAGAAGTCTCCTGGCTTCACGATTCAATTCGATTATGATTCTCATGTGAACAGTTTGATCAGATTCTGCTATGTGTCCTGATGAGTCTCAATTTTCTACATTCTTCTACTGCTCATTGTTTTATCTGTGCGTATAATCATTCTCCTTTAAACATAAATGTCTTAACATTAAATTACATTTTGTAATCCAAAATAAACAAGTGGTATAGGCCTAGCTAGCCTGTATTTGTACGAGGTATTGCTTTTATGTTTCTTTTACAATGTTGTATTTTATGAGGTCTTTATGATGTTATTTTGAATGGAAAGCACTTTGGGTCAACTTCTGACGTTTTTAAATGTGCTATACAAATGAAGGTGACTTGACTTGACTGTGTGTGTGTGTGTGTGTGTGTGTGTGTGTGTGTGTGTGTGTGTGTGTGTGTGTGTGTGTGTGTGTGTGTGTGTGTGTGTGTGTGTGTGTGTGTGTGTGTGTGTGTGTGTGTGTGTGTGTGTGTGTTTTTTGTTTTGTACTGTGGTGTGTTTTCTGTCGCTGAGTGGCACTCTTTAAATGTGTTCAACTTTAACACATGTAATAGATAAGAACCTGTTCATTTCATTGGCCTGCTCCTGGGACCTTGTTGAACTGTAACCAGTGAACCACACACACACACACACACACACACACACACACACACACACACACACACACACACACACACACACACACACACACACACACACACACACACACACACACACACACACACACACACACACACACACACACACACACACACACACACCTCTAGGGTTATGTCATCATCTCGCTGACCCCATAGAGTTAAACATAATAGAGAGGGCACCGGAAATCCCCGCCCATCCACTTGTATGGATTTGCTCACTCAGCGCACACTCCCTTTTCACCCCTTCTTCCGGGTTGGGAAATGTGAGGGGCGGGGCCTATTTGCGGCCTATGTGACCCATTGGTCGAAAACCGCTTTCGCTCGTTCATGCATCTGGCCCCGGCCGTAATAAGCTGCAGTACCTATGAACGGCCAGCATGTCCAATGCGCCTCACTGCTCCCTCTGGGTTCTGGGGGCTTGGCTGACCCACATTCCCTGGGTCCATATCCCATAGCCTGGAGGGACAGCTGTCCCGTGATTATTAACAACTTCAACCAGTGGTCTAAAAATGGTGAACTCCTGTCCAACCACAACTATCTCTGGACTCTGGGCCAATTACAGCAAATGATACTTTTCATCATCTTTCATTATTTGTATTATCTGCATTATTTTTATCCATGATGCACGCAGAGAAATAGACGTTGTAAGGACCTTTGTTCTGATCCTCACAACAGAGAAATAGACGTTGTAAGGACCTTTGTTCTGATCCTCACAACAGAGAAATAGATGTTTTAAGGACGTTTGTTCTGATCCTCACAACAGAGAAATAGATGTTTTAAGGACGTTTTTCTGATCCTCACAACAGAGAAAAAGACGTTGTAAGGACCTTTTGTTCTGATCCTCACAACAGAGAAATAGACGTTGTAAGGACCTTTGTTCTGATCCTCACAACAGAGAAATAGATGTTTTAAGGACGTTTGTTCTGATCCTCACAACGGAGAAATAGATGTTTTAAGGACGTTTGTTCTGATCCTCACAACAGAGAAATAGACGTTGTAAGGACGTTTGTTCTGATCCTCACAACAGAGAAATAGATGTTTTAAGGACGTTTGTTCTGATCCTCACAACAGAGAAATAGATGTTTTAAGGACGTTTGTTCTGATCCTCACAACAGAGAAATAGACGTTGTAAGGACTTTTGTTCTGATCCTCACAACAGAGAAATAGATGTTTTAAGGACGTTTGTTCTGATCCTCACAACAGAGAAATAGACGTTGTAAGGACTTTTGTTCTGATCCTCACAACAGAGAAATAGATGTTTTAAGGACGTTTGTTCTGATCCTCACAACAGAGAAATAGACGTTGTAAGGACTTTTGTTCTGATCCTCACAACAGAGAAATAGATGTTTTAAGGACGTTTGTTCTGATCCTCACAACAGAGAAATAGATGTTTTAAGGACCTTTGTTCTGATCCTCACAACAGAAATGGTTAAAAAAGATTTTTACAGTTAAGCTTACAATTAGGAATTGATTTATATACTTGGTTGCACCAAAAAAATTGACGATCGACAAGCTCACAATGTGTCCCGCTACCATGCAGTGTGAGCTTGTAGATTGGACATGTTTGTCTTTAGGGTTAGGGATATTAAAAAAAAGCATTCATAAAATTTGGCCGCTACAATGTTGAGGACGGCTATATTGATACAAACGTGTGTGTGTGTGTGTGTGTGTGTGTGTGTGTGTGTGTGTGTGTGTGTGTGTGTGTGCGTGTGCGTGTGTGTGTGTGCAGGAGGCAGAGCCTGGTCCTGCAGATAGCCAGCATCGTTACTCCTGGCTAGACTTGGTCAGAACCACCAACATCAGAAACATGATGAGCATCAACATCATCATGTGGTACACACCCCACTACACTACACACACATCATCAAGTGGTACACACTGCACAAGTAAAAGTATCAATACCACAACGTAGACATACTAAATACCAGTATTTACCTGACTAAAACGTACAACATTATTGCCATTAAGTACTCATTATGCAGAATGTCCCATTTCACAAGTTTTCAAAGTGTAAAAAAAAAAAATAGGCCAGCTTGTAGATCTGCTATTTTCAAATAGCTGAAGTATAGGGCTGTAGTGGTTAATGTATGTTTTGCAATCAAACATCTACAAAGTAACTAGAAACTAAAGTTTTCAAATAATTGTAGTGGAGTAAAAGTACAATATTTGCCTCTGAGATGTAGTGGAGTAGAAGTAAAAGTATAACAAATTGGAATTACTCCAGTAAAGTAAAAGTACCTCAAAATTGTACTTAAGTACATGTATTTAGTTACTTTACACCATTGGTGATTTCCATGACATACTATGGGATGTCTCTAGCTTCCTTTAGGATAGTGATCTCCATGACATACTATGGGATGTCTCTATCTTCCTTGTAGGATAGTGATCTCCATGACATACTATGGGATGTCTCTAAACACCCCCAACATGGATGGAGACCCCTACATCAACTGTCTGGTCTCCGGGGCCACAGAGTTCGTCAGTTACGGCGTCATGTGGTTTGTGATCCTCTACGCCCCGCGCCGCTCCCTGCTGCCCTTCAGTCTGCTGCTCAGTGGACTGCTGCTGCTGCTGCTCAAGCTCATCCCTGATGGTACACACACACACACACACACACACGCACACACGCACACGCACACGCACACACACACCAGTGGTGTAAAAAGTACTCAAATGTTTTACTTAACTCTCTCAGTGCCAAGAGTATTTTCATAAAGTACTCCCCCAGTGCCAGCAATTTGCGTTTTTTTTTATTTTGTAATTTTTTAATTTTTCATTCAAATAAATGATCTGATTGGGTTTTTAAACCCATAATACAGTTCTACCAGTAGAGAGCAACAAATCGACACATTGATGATCTCGCTGGCTCACTCGCCCCCTCCCAAACAGGCCCACGTCACATCCGGTCATAACCGGATGTTGACATTTTTGACAATCGTTGATCGGGCTAAATTACGATGCGATACACGACTACGATGACTGATCGTCACCCAGACCAAAGAGAGTAGACGTGGACCTCTCCGTTTGTTTTTTATACCGTGTGAAAAACCGTGACTTTCCCTATTCTGGCCGAAAATGACCGCGGGAAAAAATGAGAACCGGAATCTGCGTCATGAAACCGGAACCCAATGAGTCTGAAGGAGTCAGGAAGCGAAAGTGATCATGAAAAATAAACAGAATAGCGCGACCACAGTCAAAAGTAAAAACTCGGGATTTCTCGTGCTGGCACTGAGGGTACTCGGGAAAAACTCGGGATATCTCGGGGCGTGGCACTTTTTTTGTAAGCCCACACCGCCAATGACGTCTTTTGACGTCTCTTAAACATTTTTAATTAATTTTCCCCCCGTTTTTCACAAAGAACCAGGAGATAACACGTTCCAAAGATGTTTTACTATGTATTTTTGAGCGAAACGTGCTATTTTCAACTGTTAAGTTAAAGTAATACTAGGTAACTTTAAAACAAAAACTAAAGTTAAATTGTATATCTTTTGTGAGTGGCAAATGTTTCACAACACCCACTCCATGAATTTCACCCCCGAAAGCCTTTTATTTATATATTTTCTATTGAACGGTGTCGGGGGAGAGACTCACACGAAAATGACGTCATCCGGCCGGAAAATGCACCGGTTTCCTGTTTGGCCAGGAACTACCGCACCGGTTTCCTGTTTGGCCAGGAACTACCGCGCTAATAACAAAAAGGAACCTCACGCTGATTTTAAGAGAATGTAGGATTGTAAGATCGAAAAACAACAGAAAAAGAAAACACAGCTCATGGTAACTAATGCTCCACTCGCTAAGAGAAACGATCCGCAGATAGTATAAAACAATTATGACAAGTATGAAACGCTTCCGGCTTCCGGTGAAAACAAATGGAATTCTGGGTAATCGAGGACTACGGAAAATTGTATGCAGTGACGGTAGTGACCAGCAGAGGTTGCTAAAAATCGTTAATTGTGAACCTGCATTGTACAACTTTAAGTAAAAGTATCAATACTGCAATGTAGAAATACTCTGTTTCATCCGGCCGGATGACGTCATTTTCGCTGGAGAGTCTCCCCCGACACCTTGTCTTGGTTTTACTCTTACCTAACAGGCAGAAGCTATTTTGTCAGTCTAGCTAACTTTGACTCAGACAAACACAACATCTGTTCTGGTATTCCACAGGGCTCAATTCTGGGTCCCTTATTGTTCTCCCTGTATATACTACCGCTGTGAGAACTCATCGCCGATCACGGAGTGAACTTCCATTTCTATGCTGATGATACCCAGCTGTATCTCTCAGTAGCTCCAGACGACCCCTGCGCTCTAGACCCATTGTTGACCTGTCTGTCCAGTATAAAATGCTGGATGAGTGAGAACTTTCTTAAGCTAAATGAGGATAAAACAGAAGTTCTCATAATTGGCTCCAGTGAGCAGAGAGAATCAATAACAAGTAGACTTGGTAACCTGGCTGTAGAAAGTAACACCACAGTAAAGAACCTGGGGGTTATTATCGATTCTGAATTGAATTTTAATACACACATTAATCATGTCACCAAGATTGCTTTCTTTCATCTTAGAAATATTGCGCGAATTAGAGACTATCTGTCGTTAGACGATGCAAAAACGTTGATCCACGCTTTTGTTTTCTCTCGGCTTGATTACTGCAACGCACTCTACTCTGGCCTGCCAAAGAAAACAACTGACAGATTACAACTTGTTCAAAATGCGGCAGCCAGAATTTTAACTAAAACTAGGATGAGAGAACATATCACTCCAGTTCTAGCTTCACTACACTGGCTTCCGGTTGTTTTTAGGATTGATTTAAAAATTATTTTAATAGTTTATAAAGCTCTAAATGGTCTGGCACCTTCCTACCTCTCTGACTGCCTAGAGAGATATGTTCCAAACCGGGCCCTCAGGTCTTCAAGTGCTGACCTGCTCGAGGTGCCTACAATGACATAAAAATACGGTGAAGCAGCATTCTGCTTTTACGGACCGACAGTGTGGAATAAACTCCCATTACACTTAAGACAGGCAGCCTCTGTTGATAGCTTTAAAGCACAGCTCAAGACCTATTACTTCACTCTTGCTTTTAGCTGATTCTTTGGTTGATTTTTAATTCCTCACTGTATTGCCTATTTTAATGTTGTTTTATGCCTTTGCTTTTATCTCATTTTATTTTATTTTTGTTTGCTTTATTGTTAAATTGGTTCTAACTGTAATTGTATTCTTGCTCTGTAAAGCACTTTGAGCTGCATTTCATGTCATGAAAGGTGCTATACAAATAAAGTTTATTATTATTATTATTAAAGAAGTCCAGAATTGAAAATTTGCGTGAATCACTGACTTCTTTCAAAACTGTCCTGAAAAAGCATCTGTCAGAAAACTACAAGTGAAGATATATACAGTAGATCCCCTTGACACAGCCGCCGTTATTCCTTTTCCCTTATCTCCTCTAAACTATACTTTATTGGCCAAAAATAATAGTCTGCGGTTGTCGGAAAAAGAGTGCCGGTAGTGGGATTCGATCACAGGAATTGGGATCAGCAGTCCAATGCTTAGCGAGGCACGCCACCAGTTACAAAAGTAGGGTTTTGGGCTTGATTAGAATGTGACAACGCCCCAACCGTCCCCTCTGGGGGCGGAGTCCTTGTTTTCTCGTTTTTGCATTCAGACAATCGCAGGACGGCAGGGCGATGCTTGGTGCGAATTTAGCTGTAGAACAATATCACTCATTGAAGACCCCTGGTCTAGATGTTTTTTTCTCCTCATGTGTCCTGTCTTCCAGATGTGTCTGTGGTCACCGTGGTGCTGGTGATGTTGGGGAAGATGTTGGTGACAGGAGCGTTCTGCTTCCTGTACCTCTACTCCCTGGAGCTGTTCCCCACTGTGGTCAGAAACATGGCTCTGGGAGCTCTGTCCATGGCCTCCCGCATCGGCAGCACCGTGGCACCATACATCGCTTATATCGGTGAGCGTTGGTGTACTGTGTGTGTGCGCGCCAAATGTCTTTTGTGTGTTTAGATCTGAGGCCAGATGGATAGGAACTCCACAGATAAAAGGTTTTCCTTGGAAGGAAAAAAAAACGAGACACTATGGAGACTGGACAATTTGAACTACAGTATAGAGTGTCTATTATAAACTTAAAAGGTCAGCAATTTCTATTTTAAAGATAAATGTTTTGGGCTTTTGTGCCTTTATTGTACAGAACAGTTTTAGAGTGACAGGAGACGGGGAGAGCGAGACAGGGAGAGGTCATGGGCTCGGGAACCGAACCCGTGACTCGCTGTCAGAGAGCCTATACTGTACATGGTATGCGCCTTAACCACTAGGCCATCAGCGCCCCCAGAAGGCCGGATTACCACTGTTCCTGTATGTCACTTTATTTTCTTCCATATTCATTTATTTGGGGGTATATTTTTCTTATACACACTGTTCATGGTTTCAGTGGGATAGGAACTCTTGACTCTTGAGGATGCTGATGCTTTTTGGCCGTTGTAAACAAAATAACAGCAGCCGGACCACAAGGAGGCGCCACACTCCCTTGACTCGTAACTCAGACAGTAGCGATCCAGATAAATATCAAACTTAACAGGACAGCCCTGAACGTCTGTGAGCAGATCGGAGGTTTAAAGGGATAGTTCACCCTTCGATTAGTCACCCCATGGAGACCTGAATTCATGGATATTTTTTAGTTTTTGTTACATTCCTAAGCCAATCATTTGATGACCAACTGACCGGTAGGCAGCGGTGCCGGTAGGAGATACAAAGGAGACTCTTTGTGTCTCCTACCGGAACCGCTGCCGGTCATCAAATTATTGGTTTAGGAATGAGACAAAAACTAAAAAATATCCATGATTTCAGGTCTCCATGGGGTGAGTAATCGATGGAAAAAAGTCATTTTGGGGGTGAACTATCCCTTTAAGGGCTTTGAACCGCTCACACTAGAGACTAGAGGATCATCAGGCCCGACACTCGCTCCCGATCCTAGACTGTGTTGAGGATGCACCATCACCTTTATTAGCTTTAGCTTTATTAGCTTACCTTTAAAGAATCCAAATGATTATCTTGTAGTGTGGGCCCACCTTTAGTCTGTGTAATGAGTATCTTGTAGCGTGGGCCCACCTTTAGTCTGTGTAATGAGTATCTTGTAGTGTGGGCCCACCTTTAGTCTGTGTAATGAGTATCTTGTAGTGTGGGCCCACCTTTAGTCTGTGTAATGAGTATCTTGTAGTGTGGGCCCACCTTTAGTCTGTGTAATGAGTATCTTGTAGTGTGGGCCCACCTTTAGTCTGTGTAATGAGTATCTTGTAGTGTGGGCCCACCTTTAGTCTGTGTAATGAGTATCTTGTAGTGTGGGCCCACGTTTAGTCTGTGTAATGAGTATCTTGTTGTGTGGGCCCACCTTTACTCTGTGTAATGATTATCTTGTAGTGTGGGCCCACCTTTAGTCTGTGTAATGATTATCTTGTAGGGTGGGCCCACTGTGACAAACACTACTGATGATGGAGATCATTAATTCCTTTCCTCTGGTTCTATAGGAACGTATAACAAGTTCCTCCCCTACATCCTGATGGGCGGAGCCTCTGTCCTGGCCGGCCTCCTCAGCCTGTTGCTGCCCGAAACCAAAGACCAGGAGCTGCCAGACCTCATCTCCCACACCAAGCCACTGGTTGGGTAGGTTCTTCACACACACACACACACACACACACACACACACACACACACACACACACACACACACACACACACACACACACACACACACACACACACACACACACGCGGGTTGACCCGCAGGGCGGGTGGACAGGTTATCGATTACGACGCAGTTATCGTGGGGCGGGCAAGGCGGGTCAACCCACGGAAGAAAAAAACCCCACCAAAACACACTTTCTCTCTCGCGTGCGCTCTCTCTCCCTCCCTCTCCCCCCCCTCTCTCTCTCTCTCTCCCTCCCTCTCTCCCCCGTTCTCTCCCCCTCTCTCTCTCTCTCTCTCCCCCCCTCTCTCCCCCCTCTCTCTCTCTCTCTCCCTCCCTCTCTCCCCCCCTCTCTCTCTCTCTCTCTCCCTCCCTCTCTCCCCCCCTCTCTCTCTCTCTCTCCCTCCCTCTCTCCCCCCCTCTCTCTCTCTCTCTCCCCCCCTCTCTCCCCCCTCTCTCTCTCTCTCTCCCTCCCTCTCTCCCCCCTTCTCTACCCCTCTCTCTCTCTCTCCCTCTCTCTCCCCCCCTCTCTCCCCCCTTCTCTCTGGAAAGCAATTGAATGGACTTGCTTGTGTTTTTTTGCCGGATTGCGGGACGGGCTGGGTCGTTGATTTATATTTATTTTTGCGGGACGGGTTGGGGCGAAAAAACTTTACCCGCGCATCACTAGTACGTATTTTTTGCTAAGAAACGCGATCAATCAGTTGTTGATTCATGGTTCTTTTGTGTCTGTCAGGCTGTCCAAACTATTTCAGAGACACAGTGGCCCGGCTGAGCTCCAGAAGGACCAGTCTACCTTAACGGCACAGAACAACTCCTGTGGAGCTTCCCAGACCCAGACCCATATCCTCTCTCCAGGAGAACGTCCCTACCAGACCCAGACCCATATCCTCTCTCCAGGATAAAGCTAGGGAAACAACTACAGCCCAAAGTGTCTATAGGGCAGGACTTTTATATCGTTGCTGTCGGGAAGAAACCTCTTACCTCCATATTTTAACTTTTGGGTTTTTTTCGTATCTGAATGCCCTACTTCTGGGGTCTTCAACGTTTTTCATTCTAAGGACCTTAGCTAAGAGAGAGATGAACCTTTTCATAGCTTCATAGACTTGTTTCACAGACACTATCATCAGTGTTGTGTAAATTCATGTTTTTCTTTGTTTATTTGGTTTATTTAGACACTTGATTATATTTTGGATTCATGTTGATATGTATTTTCTAGACATTTAACCACTTATAAACCCTCAATACCTAGTAAACTTGACATTTGGCTCTGTAGTTTTTTTTTTTGCCTTTACTCAAACTTCTTCACCAAAAATAGCAGATCTACAAGCTGACAAGGTGTTGCAGCGCGACGTCCTGTCAGCTTGTAGATCGGCTATTTTTGGTGAATGTTCCCCCCAGAATAGGGATGCTGGGGTTCAAGTGGTTAGTGTAAAAAAAAAAAGAAAAGAGAGAGAAACTGTTCTATCTCACATAGATTTGGCGGGCCGGGTCCGCCAAATCTATGTGAGATTGTCTCTCCGCCGGACCCCCTGTAGTAACTCCGAGGACCCCCTAGGGGGCCAGGACCCCCCCGTTGAAGACCCCTGCCCAACTTGATCCCACTACAGCGTCACAGAAAATCATCAAAAGTAGCAGATCCACAAGCTCGAAACACGTTGTGAGCTTGTAGATCTGCTACTTTTGATGATTTTGAATTTGAATCCTGAACAGTAACAGTTTTGGACATATGAGGTTTACACCCGACAGAGACCATATACTTTCCAACGTCTTGGTCAACTTGGCCACGACCGGTGATGGACAAAGTACTCAACCCCAGTACTTGAGTCAAAGTACAGATACTCCTGGTCAAATATTACTCCACTACAAGTGAAAGCTGCTCTGTCAAATTACAATTTGTACTTGAGTACTTGCTTTAAAAAAGTACAAAGTACCAACGATATCAATAATAGTGAAAATAGCAGATCTACAAGGTTTACATCGGCTATAAATAAATAAATAAATAAATAAATCCAATAATACAAATTCAATCAATAATGTATTTTATCAATGAATCATACAATGAGCAAATCAATACAAATCATGTATCACAGTACTCAAATCCTTGTCTAATATGTATTAGAAGATCGATTAAAAACTAAGAGTTAATTTATTTCAGAAAGTACAATTACAATTACCAAACAAACACAATGTGTTTAATAGTAAAGTAGCAGTATAATGGTAATAATGACCAAACAAATACAATGTGTTTAATAGTAAAGGAGCATTATAATGGAATAATACAACAAATAATGAGAATAATTAATGCTTCCATTGTGATGATATTGAATGTTTGGTGCTATTTTTTATATGTTGATTAATTGAATACCTAGGACCCCAATGGATACAAGCCCGCAAGGACTTTTGTTTGTGTTATCCTTTTAGACAAAGTGTTTGACTGTACTCGTGCTGTTTTACATTTCTGTCCAATAAAATATTCATTCAATCAATCATTCAAATCCAATGAGCAAATAAAACCAGTCATTAGATTATAGAATCATAGCCTATATTATCAAAGATGATTAATATGTTAATGAGCAATGTTAGATAATGAAGCTGTCTAGAGCTATAAGTAGACTGGCCCGTCTCCTCATCCACAGCGGACTTCGGTCAAAAGGTTCACAGAAGCAAGGGTGGCAGTTCTCAGGTTCTTTATAAAGTTTGCAGGCACAGGTACAGGTCAGCAGTTAGTTTATGTAAATATAATAAAACAATATATACAATACAGTTGTTCACTATAAGGAACTGCATACAGGCACAGAATATAGGCTAGCATTAGCTTTAACATCAACCATGTGCTAAACAAACAAATCAATTATCAAATTAAGGGTAGCTGGTAGAATGAAATAAACATCCACAGGTGTGAAAGAAATAGTCAATGGTGCTTAACAAAAGGTGGCATACATGTAAACTCAAACAAACTTGCACGCGCATTCACTCATCTGACCGTCTGATGCAAAAAGGGTAAATAAATGGGTGCAGCACATATTTATAGACCCCTAAACACTGCCTAACTGAAATAACCTAATATGTATATTGCATCACACAACACCACCTACTGGTGGAAGGGGGAATTCTGCACAAGCGATGAAGAAAGCCATAAATGTAAATGTGAAGTTAGGGAGAATAGAACCTCAGGGAGAAGTGACTGTGTGGTTGTATTCAGGAAAACAATGTTAGAACAATTCACTTTAAAACAATCAAAACATGTAAACTCAATACTGTATGTGTTATATAATCTATACCTCCTTCACCTTTCCTACTGACTCACCTGCCAGTGAGGAGTCCCCAACGGGAGGAGGTAAAGTCTCCGTTCTACTCCTCCCGCCCAACACTCCCTGCTGACAGGCTCCGCCCACAGCCCGTAGGAATACGTGCAGTGACAAATATCACTGTGATGGGCAGCTACTTTACCACTGGGCCACCCGAGTGCCTTATGTACATATCAACATGAAATGGATGATTCATTCAAACCCAGGTCAGTGTGAGGTGTGTCCAGAGCTCTGCGTAGGTTCTGCCAGAACAGTCCAGGGTGCTGTCCAGCCTGGGACCAGCTCAGGTAGGTGTGTCTCTTCACCAGCCTCCTCATGTGATAGTAGGGAGACAACTGGTGGGCTGGAATGTCCTCCAGAAACACCAGGATCAATACGTCCTTCTGTTCATCAAACAGACGGTAGCTGCACACAGGAGACCAGAGGACATTTACACTCAGTCAAGTTGTATGGACAGTTTTATTTATAGTGACCAAGAGCCACAGGGCAGAGAGTTTATCTTCAACAGCTCTGAGTTTTAGCCAACATGGTTCCCCATGCAGCAGTGCTTCTCAAAGCCTATAGACGAATCCACAGACGCGCTGCCTGTAGGCGGTGTCAGCGCTCCGCACCGCGACACCGCAGCAATAATGGCAGCTACAGGCAGCGCGTCTGTGGATTTATCTATACTGTAGGGTTAAGTGATTTTCATGCTGCTGTTAATTAACACATTTAGGGCGGGAATCCCTATTTGTAACTATAGCTTTCAAGACTGGACTCCTTTTGGGGTTCTTGTTGCTACATATAGCAACATATATATTTTTTTCTTTTTGAATAAATATTTGATGTTTTTCAGAAAACTTAGGTCAGGATTTAGAAGGCGTTTTTAGAATCGGCCTCAGGTCTAAATGGGTTAACACATTTAGCTTGGGACCCCCTGGAACCCCCTCACTAATTGTCTTTAAATGCATCAATTAAAATATGAATTGGGCTATAATGCTGCCACTGTAGGTCCGATAACATCTGCAACACTGCCCCCACCTGGCCATCTGGATCTCTCTAGAGCACCATTCACTCTCCAGGTAATGATGGCTGATCACACAGATGGTCTTTCTGCTGCCATAGATGGCATCTGTAATGTTCTCTATGATGGGTTTACCTGGAAATAAAACATACAAACATGATTCACACCAGATTCAAAACTATTTCACTTCTTGAGAGACAGACAGACAGACATATACATGTAGCATCACATACTGTAACTAGAAATATTGTTCCTGAAGAAACAATGTGGGCTCGCTTTAAAGCCAAAAAACTGTAGTTATATAAAGTACAAATTCAGTTTGACTTGGTATCTCTGTCTTTTTGTTGTGTGTGGGTGCAGACTTGCCTCCGGTTGATCAGCTTGGGAGCACCTGTTATCATTCTCCTAATTGTCATCAGTTAAACACCTGCTTGAATAGCTGATGGTAGTAAGGGGATGGAGGGGTATAGGGGGCATGAGTGATGGGTGCGGGGTGCTTCCCCCTGGCTCCAGTGAGCTTGTAGATTAGCTATTTACTATGGTTTAAAGTTTTGTGTGTGTGTGGAAGGAGTTGTGTGAGGTTATGTTGACCAATACACACACTTAGTGTTAAATTGGAGCTTGAAATTTACAAAATTATTGCCATCAATATTTTACATGTAGGAAACCATGCAAGGCTCATCGGGAACAATTAGGGGTTCAGCATCTTGCTCAAGGACACTTCGACACTAATTCTGGGGGAGCCCGGGATCGAACTGTGAACCTCGCAGTTGCCATCCGGCCGCTCTACCCCTGTTCCACTGCCGCCACCTCTAGTCACACTGTCCAAAGACTGTCAAGGTTTTTCCAAAATAGCAGAACTACAAGCTCATCAACACATTGTAGATCGGCTTTTCTTTTGTATAGTTTGTATGACAGAGGGGGGTATGTCATGTGGCGGTGGAGTATGGGGTGTATGTGTGTCTGTGTGTGGGGGGGGGGGAGTTTTGGAGCTTGCAGTGTACAAACGTTTTAGCATCAAAATATACTTTGAGTACCAAAATAAAAGTACTCAAATGTTCAGAAAATAGCCGATCTACAAGCTCATAACGCGTCACATTGTAGATCGGCTGTATGTGGTTACTGTAGGTTTTGTATTAATAATAAAATCTGCAAAGTAACAAGTAACTAAAGCTGTCAAATGCTGTAATTGTAGTGGAGTAGAAGTAACAAAAATGGAAAGGAAAGTTAAAGGACCTCAAAATGAAACTGTGCATTGTAAGCACTTGCATAGTACCGTAATTTTCGCACTATAAGCCGCACCTGAATATAAGCCGCAGCAGCTAAATTGAATGATTTGTACATATATAAGCCGCACTGGACTATAAGCCGCGGGTGTAAAATCCATAGATTTAGGAGGTCCCCTAGTGGCCCTTAGCTGTAAAAATCCATAGATAAGCCGCACCGTTATATAAGCCGCAGGGTCAAAAAATGGGGAAAAAGCCGCGGCTTACAGTCCGAAATTTACGGTACTTGAGTAAATATACTTGCAGCACCACTGCCTGACAGCCAATGACAGACAGATTAGGTAGCACCAGCTGCACTGATTGCTAGAGTGTGTAGGTGCATGGGTTTATATTAATGGTCTTAACTAAAAATGTATACATCACACAGCTTAGATCTTTGGATTAAATCTGAGAGCAGACCCGTGCGCACTTGGTTATGTAAAATGAATATCTGTAGTGTAAAAAAAATGTGGCCACAGTGACTTTACGAAAACACGGGGCATTTCTCACACGGGGCATTTCTCCTCTGTCCTTCTCTCTCTAGGGGTTTTCAGTTGAAATAACATTGACTTTCCCATTGACCTTTTGGGGTGTTTAAAGTTAATTATTTCAAAAACTACAAATTATTTCAAAAAGAAAAGTACAAGCATAGGTGTCCACAGTAAGCTGTTTTTTTTTTTTTACAGTTTTAATGGAGTTTCTAAGTGAAAGTATGTAGGAGTAGTTAGGTGCCATACTTTTGGGAGAGAAAGAAATAATGTAGAACACCAATAGTGTGCTCGCTGCTGCTGCAGCGAGCACACAATAATGTAGAACATCAATAGTGTGCTCGCTGCTGCTGCAACGAGCCCACAATAATATTGCCTGCCTACCTGCTTACAAATGTTGGTGAAAGAAAGACAGACATAGTTAGATGAATACAGTGTAACTTAGAGACAGAGAGAGGTTTGTACCTGGTAGGAAGTCTCGGTGGTGCAGACAGAGTCTCCAGCCCTGCTCTCCCTCCAGCACTGGAAGCATTTCTCTGCAAACCCAGAGCTCATCGTGAACGTTGTAGGAGATGAAGGCATCGTAGCGCTGAGGAGACCCCCTCTTTCTTTCCTTGGCATCATGAAGGAAGGCCAGGAAGAGGTAGTAGGTATAGAGAAGATGTGACCTCAGGAAGTGGTAGGTGAAGGATGTTAGCAGAGTTAGCACAATCACACAAGTGGAGGAAACATAGCAGATGAAGCTAGTGTCCACCCAACAGCAATGATAGTCAAAGTCCAGAAACCTGGTTCCCTTTTTATCCAGAGGATAGGCACAAGTGTAGCGGTGAGCGTCAACTACCAGTGTTTGGTTGTTGTTCTGCATCCACTGCTGAAAGTCAGCATTAGAACAATCACAAGCTAAAGGGTTGTCATTAATTTTAATATACCTGAGAGCAGGGAGAAAACTGAACACAGGGACATTGATCACCGTCAACTCATTCTGGCTCAGGTCCAGCCAGGAGAGTCTAGTCAGATTGGCTTGTGCCAGGAAATCCAGGGACGTCAAATTACAGTTTATTAAGAACATAGTCTTTAGCTGTGGTACATATTTAAATGAGTTTGGGTCTGGTTGTTTACCATGGACAACATACAAACGTTCCAAATGTTTCATATCTGAGAGCATGTCCCATACAATATATGTAAACTGGTTTTGTGGACTGAATTCTATTGTTAAGCTCTTCAGGCTCTGCAGTAAGGTGGTATTATAGTTTTGCCATTGTAACTCATGTGGAGGTGAAGATGTCATTTTGAAGGGGTTTTTCAAATTTAGGCTAAGTGTTTCAAGTTCATCCAATCCTTCAAAAAAGTTGTTGTTCCATGAATCGGAGACATAGGTACTGCATTCCATGTCTAACCACTTTAGGGATTTCAGACTCATGAAATCCCCTTCTGGGTGCCATGAGATGTCATTCATTCTTAAATCCAAAATTTCGAGTTTGTGTAGGCCGGTCTTGAATGTGAAGCCAAACCAGCTAATTAAATTGTGAGTCACAGTTAGAACCTTTAACTCATTAAGATGTTGAAAAACACACGGTTTGAGTTCCAATATGTCGTTGTTATCTAGATAAAGGTGTGTGAGTCTGGTTACATTTAAGAAGTCGGAGCAGCTTAAATCCTTAATATGATTGTTACTCAGGTTGAGGATTTGAAGCATGGAGAGATTCTTAACATCGTCTGGTACTTTGGAAAGGTAGTTGTAAGCTAGCTTCAGGTGACTCAGTTGTTTAATTTGTTTTATTGAATGCTTATACAGTTCAGTCAGGTCATTATATGATAGATCCAGGTTGGTTAGCTGAGTACAAGGTGACAGTGTTTTACTAAAGCTGTCATTAATTTTACCCTGCACACTGAGTGTCCTCAGTGTGGGTATTTTGCAGACAATATTTAAGAGATCTCTGTCTATCCACACACCCTTCATTCTTAGATGTAGGTTCTTCAGTGAATCAAGGCTCTGTAGAGCCTTTCTGATGGTGTTATAAGACCTAATATTACCAATCAAATACACCTTAGTTACATTCCTTAGAAAATACTTGTCTGGTATGTCCCACTCCCATCCATCATCATTACAACATCCTGACAGGTCGATTGTCTTAAGATGTGGAAATACAGCTGTTGTGATGCTAAACTTTTTTATTGACCTTGACATCACTGTCAACTCCCTGAGCTCAGAGGACATGTTTAATGGCAGATCTTTAGACTGAAAAGACTCTAACTCATCAATTGCAACTTTCAGCACATGTAAGCTTGGTAGTTGTAAGATGGGGATGATATCTGTCATTTGAGTGCACTTCAGACTTAGTTCCTGTAAGCTGGTGAGTGACTGGAAGGCAGCAGGGTTGATGGATTGGATATTGTTATCATCCAAATGAAGTTTCAAGAGGTTAGACAGTCCCTGAAACATATTGTCTGTCAGTGTTGTTAGTTGGTTATGGTGCATATTGAGCTCTTTAAGTTGCATCAAAGGGACAAAAGCCCCGTCATCCACATGAGTTATTAAATTATAACCCAGGTACAAATATGTAAGATTTGACAGATGGTAAAAATCTGTCCTGTGTATCTTTTGGATCTTATTCTTCCTTAGCGTTAATGATATAACGTCTCTGGGAATGTCGTCTGGTACTCTACCGAGATTACGATCATCACATTCCACTGAAACACCAGCAGAGAAATTGTGAGAGTAATGAATAGTGCAGTCTTTCAGGAAGTAAGCCAGTATAGGACTAAGATGAAGCGTGAACAACAGAAATAAGAAGGAGAAACAATGGCAGCTTCCTGTCTGTAGCATCATGGCTGTCTTCAGGGTCAACTGTCAGCATTGATGATCTAAAGAGGTAAACATTAAAACAGTTACAGTACACAATAAACATGTAAGCTTTTATTTCATCTTTAACTCTATAGATCACTCTGTATTCCGCAATCAAAGAAACTATAACAATAACTTATTAATTAATAATATGTGAAAAATATTATCCAGTCCGATTGAAACTTTAAAATTAAGCTGTACACTGAAAGACTCTTAAAAGGTTATGTATGCGACTGTAGGAGACCAAACTTCTGGGAAATTGCAAAGTGTGGTTGCGCCGACGCGAGTCGCGGCCGCCGGGACACGAGGAATACGCCAGGAGGAATACCGTCGGAGGCCGCGCGACGTGCGATTCGAATTCGGTGCCCATCGGATCCTGCATTCGTGATACGTGCCGTTTTGGTTTTACGAAATAGGCCCCTCCCACTAAAAATAGGCCCCACCCACAAATGTAACGGGACAATTATATTGTCACGTCACTCCTGAGATCACTTGCATTTCATTTTGAGAGGATTCATCCCTCCAAAAATCTTGTTTTTGCATCAATGTGTTTTATGTTTTGCTTATTTGTGGCACCCCCTATGGATCAAAGTGGAAATGCTTTTGGGGATTCGATTCAAATTTGGGATTGACCGGAGGTTTCGTTTGTGATTTTTGGCATTATTTGTAAAATAGGCCCCTCCTACCAACTTTGGAAGCCTATTACGGACGAACGGTATATGGACTATCAAAATTTCGCTTGGATATGTTTATCGCATGGATCCAGAGATTACGTGTACCGATAAGAGAATTAAGGTGCAAAAAAGTGTGTTTTGAAGAAATTTCTAAATGGCGGAAAATCTATCCAGACGCAAACGGGCGTGGCCTATATGGGGAGTTGCGTCATGACCCAAGGAATCCAGGGGAAAATATTTGTTTATTCTGCGACCTACGGTTCAAGAGTTATAGGCCAAAAGGTAAAGTGGGCTGTTATAGCGCCACCATGAGGCTGACTGGTGTAATTATTTTTAACTGGTCTATGAACCACCCCTCCAAGTGTTGTAGTTGTAGCCCTTACGGTTTCCGAGAAAAACATACTTACATTAAAGTCAATGGGAACATTTAATGCACTAATAAATCAATATCAATTATGATATTTGATATTTGTCAATTTGACATATGGCAGGAGTGTGGGGGGAAAAACTGTGGGAGGAGAAGCGCATCAAAATAAAGTTTATCTAGAAAGAAGTACTATAGTCTGGTTGCCCTGTTAGGGCAACCACACTAATAAGTTGCTGAGAGGCAATGAGATGGGCCATTGAATATTAACAAAAGGAAGATTCGCTGGATAGAACAATGTGTTTTAAGGGGTTTTCTTAAAGCAACATAAATAACTTAGTTAAAGGGTGCTCAAAGTTATAGCAACATAATCACAGCGTTCAAAAAAATACGGCCTCCCACACACCCCCTCTCTCTCTGTTCTCAGCAGGTGAACGGGTGATGCCTTTGAGGTAACCATGTGTTCGCCCCTATTCCCGTCACTCAATCATCCACGTACCCCAATGATAATAATAACAATCAACATAACCAAACATAGTCATCATAAAAACAACTAGAAAAAGTGCTCATCGGAGCACAGGTCTCCGCCAGGTCAGGTAGGTTATTGTGGCCTCCTGGCGGCGCTATAATAGGCCTATGTGAAAAGGGTGCCATTTCTTCCTCGGCCTAGTGGGGATGTGCGTGCAAATTTTCACGGAAATCACAAGCTGCGTTCATGATTGAGACATTTTGTTCAGAACGGACCAATCCTGCAAACTGTGGAAGCCAACCTTAGCCAATCAGGATGGAATAGGAAATATCGGACAGATATGTCTTGATCACATGACTATAGAGATACTGTGTACCGATTTGTGTGATGTTTGGATCAAATCTGTAGGACTAATATAAAAAAATGGGTTTTGCACGAATCGGCCTCCTGGTGGCGCTATAACAGGCCCATGTGAAAAAGTTGGGGCAGAGGTTCTGAATTGGCATCCAGGGAGTGTGTGTGCACAGTTTCGCAGCGACCGGGCCAACGGTGCCGGAGATTAGCTGTACACAGACAGAATGACGGACACGGACGGACGGACAGACAGACAGGGGGTAAAACCTACTCTCGCCATGGCTTTCGGCCTGGCGGAGACAATAAACCCATTGATTGCAACAAACCAATTCATGGCTCCTACAGGTTATCAAAAACTGTATCAACTTTACCGTTTAGCTTGTTTATATTCAAGTTAACGTTTCATCCTTATCAATATATACTGTATATCCTAATACCAAATCAATTATATACATAATTTCATACTCTTTATACTCTTCATACTTTATTCCTAATCCCTGTGTCTTACTACCTGTTTACTCTTTTTATTGTCTCCGCCAGGCCGAAAGGCATGGCGAGAGAGTATGTTTTACCCCCTGTCCGTCCGTCCGTCCGTCCGTGTGTCATTCTGTCATTTTGTGTACAGCTAATCTCCGGCACCGTTGGCTTGATCGCAGCCAAACTGTGCACACACACTCCCTGGATGCCAGAGCAGAACCTCTGCCCCACATTTTTCACATAGGCCTGTTATAGTGCCACCAGGAGGCCGCTTTGTGCAAAACATCTTTTTTTAATGTACTCCTACAGATTTTGCCCAAAAATCATGCAAATCGGTACACAGTATCTCTATAGTCATTAAACAAAACCAGTCTTTCAGATTTTTCATATTCCATCTTGATTGGCTAAAAATGGCTTCCAAAGTTTGTAGGAGTGCTCCGTTTTTAACAAAAGGCCTCAAATCATGAACACAGCATGCAATTTCCATGATATTTTGCAAGCACATTCCCATTAGGCCGAAGAAGAAATGCCACTTGAACATTTTCAAATCAGCCTCATGGTGGCGCTATAACAGGCCCATTTGTGTTTTTACCTATAACTGCACCGATCTGTGTAAAACTTTGTATGCACACTCCCAAGAGGTCAAGGAAAAACCTTTGCCCTGCATTTTTCACTTCTGCCTTTTATAGCGCCACCAGGAGGCCGACTTATGTAAAACATATTTCTTTATATTACTCATTCCGATTATATCCAAATTTCACGCAAATCGGTACACATTATCTCTATAGTCATGTGATCAAGCCGGATCTGTTTCATTTTTCATATTCCATCCTGATTGGCTAAGATTCACATCTAAAGTTTGCAGTAGTGGCTTGTTTTGAACAAAATGCCGCAAAGCATGAACGCAGCGTCTGATTGCGGTCAAACTTTGCACGCACATTCACACTATGTTGAGGAACAAATGCCACCCTTTTAACATTGGCCAGTTAAAGCGCCACCAGCAGGTCTAATTTAGCAAAACACATTTTTTGAACAAAATGCCTCAAATCATGAATGCAGTGTCCTATTGCCATGCAAGGCCTAAAAAGAAATGGCACCCTTTTCACATTGGCCTATTATAGCTCCACCAGGAGGCCACAATAACCTACCTGACCTGGCGGAGACCTGTGCTCCGAAGAGCACTTTTTCTAGTTATTATTATTATTATTATTATTATTATTATTATTATTATTATTATTATTATTATTATTATTATTATTTTCACATTTTACAATTAGTAATTTAGCAGATGCTCTTATCCAGAGAGACTTACTGTACAAGTGAGAGATGGAATAAGGAGAGAAAGCATGAACACAAAAAAAGGTCAATAGTCACATAAGTATAGAGTGCAGAAAGAACAGTGTATGGTGCCTCAAAGAAACTAGGAATTCATTATTTTTTAACAACTAATAATACTATATATAAAACAGAAAAGTCACAAGTCGTTTCCAGGAAGAATGAATTGAAACATTGAATCCTACCTGAAGTCCTAAAACTTAGTGACAATCATCCTTCCAGTGCGTTAATCAGAGGAGAATGAAGGATCATTTGAGAGTTCATCTGTCATGGAAGTCCATTTAATCACAGCTCAGCTGGCATCTCAGATGACTAGTGGAGAGAAGTACAAAACAAAGCACCGTCCCAATGCAGAAGTTCTTCACTTCAATGGGAATAGGACATAATTACTGTGTACAGTATAAACAACAGTGAAAGCAACGTGTGATGGGTTTAAGAGGAAGGACAAGGCACAACAGCTCAGTTACTGTCGCTAGGAAGTAAACTATTAATTACTGTGTACCAGTGTTGGAAAAAGTACTTTTGCTTAAGTAAAAGTATCAATACTGCAATGTAGAAATACTCCAGAATGCAAAATTTACTTTGAGTAAAAGTACAAAATTATTGGTATCAAAATGTATTTAAGGTACCAAAAGTAGAAAGTACTCATTAAGCAGAATGTCCCATTTCACAAGTTTTCAAATGTATAAAAATCTTTTGAAAATAGCAGATCTACAAGCTCACAATGCGTCGCATCGCGACGCATTGTGTACAGTAAGTACAGTACTTGAGTACATGTAGGCCTACTTAGTTACTTTCCACCACTGCTGTGTACCGTATGAAAGGAAGAAGCTGGTTATTGGTCGTGTGGACATTTATTACAGAAGAGTTTATAATGACAGGTATAGACAGGAAGGCCCTGCAGTGGCAGTCATGAAAGAAGTACTCATATCTTTTACTTAACTAGCTGTCATAGCAACATGTACAATTTATTATTATAGCTGTGTTTCTTATAATTTTTTCAGCTCAGGACCACTAGTGTATTTCTAACAATCCTCAAGGATGACCCCCCCCCCCATCCCTACAACAATATCTATATAATTAGTATAGTAATTATCAGGAATAGTGTTTTAAAGTATAGATATTTAACATTAATGATCTGAAAGACTGATTTATACTTAATTGCGCACGGTGTCGTGCACAAAAGAAATAGAAGCACAACACTTTGTGAGCTTAGTTCTGCCATGACTGAAACAGATCACTATAAATATGGAACAGGGAATATTGAAAACAAAGAATTATACTAGTAGATGTAGATGTGGATGTATCCAGATTGAACAGCTGCATGACACATTTATCAGCTAAAATGTATGGATCTTTTATAGAGCAGCTTCCACAGACGAGCACAGAGGTCTGTGTGCTTCTCCTCCCCCACCTGTCAGCTCTGCTGTCTGGGTACGACTGCTGCCTTGAGTCCCCTGGAGCTCTCGCTGCTGGACCACAACTCACTTATTAAATGTGATATATTCATAGACCTGCCTTTAAGAACATACATCACAGTGAATATGTAATATATGGTAATAGTAGGTTTAATATAGTGTTTTGTTATGATGTAAGTATATTAGGTAATACAAGGTTTAACATAGTGTTTTGTTAGTCCGAAGAGAAGGAGGGATGATGGTGGTATCAGGTGTAGGTTCATTATGATGTAATGATATTAGGTAATAAAAGGTTTAATATAGTGTTTTGTTAGTCTGAAGAGAAGGAGGGATGATGGTGGTATCAGGTGTAGGTTCCTCGGTGGCTGATAGCAGAGCATAGTGAGACCATCAGCTCAGCATTTAATGTGTTCAGTCATGATTGGACAGCTGATAAAAAGTGGTCCACTTTATCTTCAAAAAATAATAAATAAAACTGAACCATTTTTGTCCTTTGTGTGTCTCTCAAAGATGCACCAGAGCTACACATCCTGTAGACACCAACATTCAGGTGTTGGCAACACATTTAGAGTCTCTGTAGTCTGTTAAATCAGTGATATGGAGTATAGACAACCTATGGTCTGTTAAATCAGTGATATAGAGTATAGACAACCTATGGTCTGTTAAATCAGTGATATAGAGTATGGACAACCACTAACTACAGCTGCATGTGGCTTTTCATGTTGTTTGCATCGACATGCAAACCATACTATATACTGCAGCTCTGCAGCCAGTAGATATTATAATTTATCTACTGGACAAATGTACTTTTTTAATTGAGACCTTCACACAGTTCTGTTTTACTTCCTGGGTTCAGATGAATTGAAGGTTTGAAGTGGTTAGTTCTACCTGTATGAACCCAGAGTATGATGTGTTTTTACTGTCACACTGATGTTCTGCTACAGTATCTGTAACTAACTCTCCACCCAAAATTCTGACAAAAGTTAATAACCTAAATAATAAATGAAACTTGTTGACCACATGAACACAAATAGCTACAGTACAATGCAGTCTTACCATCGGATGAAGATGCAACGTGGATCATAATACTGTATGTATACTTTAATAACAGTCAATTAATTAAATGATTCAAATTCAGTCAATAATGTATTATATCTTTACATCATAAAATGAGCAAATCAATATAAATCATGTGTCACAGTACTCAAATGCTTGTCAAACATGTATTAGAAGTTATCAATAAAAATACAAAAATCCATCTTAGCAAAGACACTAATTACCAAAGAAATATGTTCAAAACAATTTGTATATAAAGGAGCAACATGATCAGTAAAACGTATGTAAATGAGTATAATGCAAATAATAAATGCTTTAAATGAGCAAATAATACCATTAATTAAGCTAGATTATATATCATGTATGCATATCAAAGCTGATTAATATGGTAATGAGTAATGAAGAAAGACATGTAAATGTAAAGTTAGAGAATAGAGCCTCAGTGAGAGGTTGTATTCAGGAGAAAAACCTTTGAACAATCAACTTCTTCTGGTAAATCAACGCTGTCATGATCTCACCAGCCTCTATTACCTCTATTGTATTATTTGTGAATCCTTCTTTTAAATGTACATGATCGCTGCTAAATAAACAATACATGACATGAAAGGGGATTACATTAAATTAAATTACAAAGTACGACAACATTATAAAATCCAACAGAAGGTAAAATATTAAGTGAAATAAAAACATAATTTCCAATCAGAATCATTACAAATTGGGTTAATTAAAGACACAAATTAATTAAAAAAAAATAGGCCTACTTAAAGAGGTGAGTCTTAAGAGGTGCTTTAAAAGTTCATATTGAATAAAAAATACACGCAGGTAACAGCTAACGCTGGCACTGTATGTTCATTTTAACAGCAAACAATAAAACCCTTTACAAACAATTAAATTCCCCACCAGATTGCCCTTTCATTCACATTCACCGTAACATAATTACATGAAATATCAGATTATTCATTCAAACCCAGGTCAGTGTGAGGTGTGTCCAGAGCTCTGCGTAGGTTCTGCCAGAACAGTCCAGGGTGCTGTCCAGCCTGGGACCAGCTCAGGTAGGTGTGTCTCTTCACCAGCCTCCTCATGTGATAGTAGGGAGACAACTGGTGGGCTGGAATGTCCTCCAGAAACACCAGGATCAATACGTCCTTCTGTTCATCAAACAGACGGTAGCTGCACACAGGAGACCAGAGGACATTTACACTCAGTCAAGTAACACTTTAATTACATTAAGACAAACTACTAGTTGCATTTACAAATATTTACTTTATTTTGTGTAAATAATGCTTTATTTGCGGTAAATAAAGTTTAAAGTGTGACACTGCCACAGAAATGTCTGAAAGGATGTATGTCCTGCCCACGTGTTGGTATTGAATGACTCAATATATTGATTAAAAAGATGGTTGAATATTTAACACCTAGATGTAATGTTTTGTTTTGATGAAAACATCCATTCATTCTCTGTTATCAGGGTTTACCCTGGACATGAGAAGTGAGGCCCGTCAAGGAGCACAGTGCTTCAGACCCTCTTATAGCTGTTCTAACATCACAGTAAACCACAGCCTTTCAGACCCTCTTATAGCTGTTCTAACATCGGTGTGCTCCTTCCATTCCGACATCTCACTACTCCGACTAGTGGCTTCCGCGTGCGGTTAGGGTTAGGGTTAGGGTTAGGTATAGGGTTAGTAACCGTCGGAAAGGCGACATGTCGGAAAGCCGACATGTAACCCTAACATCACAGTAAACCACAGCCTTTCAAACCCTCTTATAGCTGTTCTAACATCACAGTAAACTACAGCCTTGTATGGCTCATTGCTTTGCTAAAATGATTACCAAATATAGCAACATGAAAATCACAGACATATCCCAATTAAAGGATTTAATTGTTTAAACGTTTTTTTCTATCATTTAATTATCCACCAGTTTCTGGGGGTGGAAGGTGGAGGGAGAGGTTAGAGGGGTGGGATGAAGCTGTCGATTGGTTGCTGCTATTCATAATAATAAATTACTATTGTAATATTATTATTATTATTATGATTGATTACTGGTTATTATATTCTATGCCATAAAAACAAAAATAAAAAAATGAATGTCAATTCAGCATAGTACACACATTGTGTTGCCTTTTTCATGTGTGTAAATGTGGCTCTCATATTCTTTTGTTCATGGATTTTACAGTGAAACGTCAGAGAAATGGCGCCCTCACCTGGCCATCTGGATCTCTCTAGAGCACCATTCACTCTCCAGGTAATGATGGCTGATCACACAGATGGTCTTTCTGCTGCCATAGATGGCATCTGTAATGTTCTCTATGATGGGTTTACCTGGAAATAAAACACAGACATTATTCACGCCAGATTCAAAACAATTTCACTTCTTGAGAGACAGATATAGTATCACATACATAATAATGATGCCAAGACATTTTCAGACAGAGAGAGGTCCCTACCTGCTTACAACTGTCAGTGACACAAAGAGACAGACATATTTATATAAATACAGCATTACTTAGATACAGAGAGGTTTGTACCTGGTAGGAAGTCTCGGTGGTGCAGACAGAGTCTCCAGCCCTGCTCTCCCTCCAGCACTGGAAGCATTTCTCTGCAAACCCAGAGCTCATCGTGAACGTTGTAGGAGATGAAGGCATCGTAGCGCTGAGGAGACCCCCTCTTTCTTTCCATGGCATCATAAAGGAAGGCCAGGAAGAGGTAGTAGGTATAGAGAAGATGCAACCTCAGGAAGTGGTAGGTGAAGGATGTGAGCAGAGTTAGCACAATCACACAAGTGGAGGAAAGGAAGCAGATGAAGCTAGTGTCCACCCAACAGGAATGATAGTCAAAGTCCAGAAACCTGGTTCCCTTTTTATCCAGAGGAAAGCCACAAGTGTAGTTATGAGCAAATACTACCTGCGTCTGATTGTTGTTCAGCATCCACTGCTGAAAGTCAGAATTAGAGCAATCACAAGCTAAAGGGTTATCAGCCATGTTAACATATTTGAGAGCAGGGAGAAAACTGAACACAGAGACATTGATCACCACCAACTCATTCTGGTTCAGGACCAACCAAGAGAGTCTAGTCAGGTTGGCCTGTGCCAGGAAATCCAGAGACTTCAATTTATTGTTGGAGAGATCGAGAGACTCTAAGTTTTGTATTGGGTGAAATATCTCTGGGTACAGGTATGGCAAATTACCGTTCCTTAAGGTAAGAGTCTTCAGCTGTGGTACATGCTTAAATATGTCTCGGTCCGGTAGTTCATTATAGATATTCTCGGCTACAAAGTGTTCCAAATGTTTCATCATTGAGAACATGTCTGGTATTAATAATCCAAATCTAGATACAAATTGATAGGATTGTGGGCTGAATTGTATTCTAAAGGTCTTCAGGCTCTTCGGTAACTCACAGGGAAATATATCTCTAAATCCGTCAGGGTTAAGATTAAAAAATAGGCTAAGTGTTTCAAGTTCTACTAGTCCTTCCAAAAAGTTGTTGTCCCAGTCAGAGTACAGCACTCTCAGGCCTAATACCATTTCTAAGTGCCTGAGTGATTTCAGACTTCTAAAATCTCCTGGGCTGAGCATTGAGACAACATTATTATTTAAATCCAATAATTCTAGTTTCTGTAGACCAGTCTTGAATGTGTCGCCAAATGTCCAAATGGCATTAGCGTTCACAGTTAGAACCTTTAACTCATTAAGAAGTAGAAACACACACTGTTTGAGTTCATGTATGTTGTTGTTATCTAGATAAAGGTCTGTGAGTCTGGTTAAATTGAAAAAGTCGGAGCAGCTTAAATCAAGAATATTATTGTCACGCAGGTTTAGGATTTGAAGCATAGAGAGATTCTTAACATCGTCTGGCACTTTGGAAAGGTAGTTGTTGCCAAGGTTCAAATGACTCAGTTGATTCATTTGTTTTATTGTATCCTTAGACAATTCATCCAGGCGACAGTGTGATAGATCCAGGTTGGTAAGCTGAGTACAAACTGACAGTGTTTTACTAAGGCTGTTTTTGTAACCCTTCACACTGAGTGTCCTCAGGGTGGGTATTTTGCAGATAATATTTAAGAGATCTCTGTCTATCCACTTGTAATCGTACCTCAGCTCTACATTTTCTAGTGAATCAAGGCTCTGTAGAGCCTTTCTGATGGAGTTAGAACCAGTCAAATACACTGTAGTTATATTCCTTAAAACATACTTGTCTGGTATGTCCCACTCCCATCCATTATCATTACAACATTCTGACAGGTCGATTGTCTTAAGATGTGGAAATCCAGCTGTTGTGATGCTGAACTTTTTTATCGACTCTGAACTAATTCTCAACTCCCTGAGCTCAGAGGACATGTTTAATGGCAGATCTTTTGACTGAAAAGACTCTAACTCATTAATTGTGATGTTCAGCACCTGTAAGTGTGGTAGTTGTGAGACGGTGATGATATTTGTCATTTGATTGGACTTCAAACGTATTCCCTGTAAGCTGGTGAGTGACTGGAAGGCAGCAGGGTTGAAGAATTGGATATTGTTATCTTCCAAATTCAGTATCAAGAGATTAGACAGTCCCTGAAACATATTGTCTGTCAGTGTTGTTAGTTTGTTATGGTTCATATTGAGCACTTTAAGTTGCACCAAAGGGACGAAAGCCCCATCATCTACATGAGTTATTGAATTAAAACTCAAATCCAAATCTGTGAGATTTGACAGATGGTAAAAATCGGTCCTGTATATCTGTTGGATCTTATTGTTCCCTAGTGTTAATGATATAACATCTCTGGGAATGTCCTCTGGTACGCTATCAAGACCACGAAAAAAACAATCCACTGAAACACCAGCAGTGACATTGTCAGAGTAAAGAATAGTGCAGCCTTTCAGCAAGTAAGCCAGTATAGGATTAAGATAAAGCGTGAACAACAGAAATAAGAAGGAGAAACAATGCCAGCTTCCTGTCTGTAGCATCATGGCTGTCTTCAGGGACAACTGTCAGATACTTTTGGTGGAGTAATTCTGCTGTGGACACTGGTTGGTGACAACACTGTTCAGCATTGATGATCTAAAGAGGATACAACAGTAAAACAGTTACAGTTACATTATACATGGAACATTTTATTTGATCTTTAACTCTGTCTACATAGATTATCAGTCTACAGTATATTCCACATGTCTCATGTTCCCTTTAAAGAACAATAGCATCATGTGAGGACAGACTTGTCCCATGTCATTGTCATTTGGGACTCACTTACAATAACTTGAAAAGATGTAAAAATGTTGAACATTCAAATTGAACTTTCAAAGGGACCTGTACCCATATGAACTCTCAAAAGGTCGTGGAAAACTCTGTCAACTTCTCCATTCAGCCTCTTTCACTTCACTGTCAGTCATCAAGTTAATGTTTCATTCTTATCAAATAATATCTTATAGCACAATAACAAATCAAATATATAGCTGCAAGCAGCGATAAGCGGGGCCAGGGAATGCAGAGAGAAAAAAGAAAGAAGCAATGATAAGTAATATGCACAATAAGCCATAGAAACATAGAAGACTGAACTTGAGAGAAAGACCATGCAATTAACATTTGTGGTCAAGACAAATAAATCTAAGAACAAGTGACCAAGACATGACTGCATATTGAAAAAATAAAAAGAAGGAAAAGTGACAAAAGGGAACATTCCTAGTCCTATAGCTGTATCTCCTTTTCTGAACTGTGTTTCATAAATGCTGTACTGCCATGACAGCTGAATTTACTGCATGAATAAAGGTCTGTCTGTCTGTCTGTCTGTCTGTCTGTCTGTCTGTCTGTCTGTCTGTCTGTCTGTCTGTCTGTCTGTCTGTCTGTCTTCACATCATGGTGTGGCAATTGTTGAGGAAAGTGAAAGAGGAAAGAACCCACGTGTGTGTGTGTGTGTGTGTGTGTGTGTGTGTGTGTGTGTGTGTGTGTGTGTGTGTGTGTGTGTGTGTGTGTGTGTGTGTGTGTGTGTGTGTGTGTGTGTGTGTGTGTGTGTGTGTGTGTGTGTGTGTGTGTGTGTGTGTGTGTGTGTGTGTGTGTGTGTGCGTGGAGGGCGGTTCGTGTGCGACTGTTCTCGCCATACCAACCAACCAACAATGCATTTATGAGAATACACTCAAGATTGTTAATCTAACTTTTTATTATATTTGTTTTGTTTATTTGCACAATAAAAACAGTACAGGGTAACAATTATTAAAAGGACAGAAATAAATGCAAGTGGAGAGGCTTGATTCATCATCAGGCTGGCTCTCAGTCTATGTTTAAAGTTACTGAGTGAAGATGAGGAGTTGGCAATAAGTATGAGTGTAATGTATTACAGAGTAAAGAACATCTGTGTTTAATGGAGAACTGGCTATATGGAGATTGTCGGATTGTCTAGTATTATATGAACTTGCAAATTGGTCATAAAATATACTTTGAATGGTGTGGGAAGCATATTTGAAAGGTTAGTGCATTTATAGATGAAAGAACAGGACTGGACTGTGTTAATGTCACAGATAGACAATACATTTAGTTTGTTAAACACAAACTTAATCTATGCATGTTTTCAGGGGGTGGTCATTACTTGATTTATTTACGCTTTGCTGTGTGTGTGTGTGTGTGTGTGTGTGTGTGTGCGTGTGCGTGTGTGTGCGTGTGTGCGTGCGTGCATGCGTGCGTGCGTGCGTGTGTGTGTGTGTGTGTGTCCACCTCAGCCCGTAGCACTAGACCTAGCCTTGATGACCTTGCAGGATTATGCAAAGGCTAAAATGTAACTTAGATAGCATGTTATGTAGACATAGTGAGTATAGTTTCAATGTAGGCTAATGAGAGGTTCTTGGTTTACGCATGTATTCGTTATTATTAGATTATTGGTTTACATATTACTTGATATACATTATGTGTATTCTTGTGTCCTTGCTTACTGTAAATCGCTCTGCATTAAGAGCGTCTGATAAATGCCTGAACTGTAAACTATCTGCAGTGAAATAAATGATGGTATTTACAATCTGATCCATGATCAGCTGCACCAATCAAAGTTACTGGATTGGTTTAAAGATGGGAACTGAACAGAGTTTAAAACCTCAACAAATGACACTGGTGTCTACATGACAAGAAAGAGAGGAGAAAGTGGTTGAATGGCTTGTACTAGAGTAATACTATAGTCATTTTTGATTACGTTGTTGTTTTCAAATTGTATTGTAGAGTGTTTTTCCACAGTGTTTCAATGAACGGCAGTGAATTACGTCATCTAAGATAAGATCTTTATCGATCTTGCGGCGGAAATTCAGGTGCCAACGACCTGGATACACTGTGTGTGTGTGTGTGTGTGTGTGTGTGTGTGTGTGTGTGTGTGTGTGTGTGTGTGTGTGTGTGTGTGTGTGTGTGTGTGTGTGTGTGTGTGTGTGTGTGTGTGTGTGTGTGTGTGTGTGTGTGTGTGTGTGTGTGTGTGTGTGTGTGTGTGTGTGTACAGTATAGTATACACACACACAAAGAATGTCAAGAGCTAGAAGTTAAAACTTTGACTGGTTAAGCCCTTTAACATAGCAAGGGCATTATCCCTATTATATCAGATATAACACAGAAAAGTCACAATGAATAGTACTTTCCAGGATGAAGGAATAGTAATATTGAATCCTACCTGAACTCCTAAACGTCGGTGACAACCATCCTTCCAGTGTTTTACTCAGACAGGAATGAAGTCCATGTGACCACAGCTCAGCTGACATCTCAGAAATAACATGAGGTGACAAACAGTGAAAGAGGAAGCACCCTAAAAATGCAGAAATACTTTCAAAGAGCAAAGGTGAGCCGAGTGCTTCTCAGAGTTCACAGGGTGACGAAAATGCAGAAATACTTCACTTTAGTGGAACTAGGATAGAAACTATCAGTGAACAACAAGATTACAAGGTCAGACTCCACCTTAAGCCCGTAGCGCTTGACCTAGTGTTTGTCAGCTCAGCTGACACCTCAGATATAACATGGGGTGACAAACAGTGACAGAGGAAGCACCCTAAAAATGCAGAAATACATCTTGGCGAGCCGAGTGCTTCTGAGAGTTCACAGGGTGACGAAAATGCAGAAATAGTATGAAGCGATATTTCACTTACAGTCTCAATATTATGGTCATATATGGTCGTATATTCCTCTCACCCCATATTAGCCTTGAAATAATTCACTCGGCAACATTCTGTGTTTGAAATGTTGGTTGTTTAGCTTTCATTAATTTTAATGAGGTTATGAAAATAACATAATAATGTACAGTACCTATTACCAGTGGTGGAAAAAGTACTCAATTGCTTTACTTAACCCTTCCATTGTGTTAGGGTCATTTTTGACCTGTTTTCAAGTTTAAATAGGTAAAAAGTACCCTTTACATTTCTTTACTGGAACAAGGCTTCATGATATCCTCAGAAACAGCTATTTTAACGCAACCAAATTAATTACCACCATTTTAGTTAATTCTGTCTAAAAAAAAAAATCTGTGGTGTTAAGGGTCAAATATTTTACCTACTATGGTGTATGGGTCAATCTTGACCCTTAACACCACAGATGTCACTATTTTTTATAATATTCACAATGTTTAAAGTTAAAGAACAAAAACAAGTATTTTATTTGGATGTGTTATAATGTTAGTCTATTATAGATATATAACATAATTATCCATTGTCTTCATATAGGATCAAAAATAAATAAAAATACAATTGAAAACGAGCTATATTGAAAGATGAAACCCTAACCCTAACCCCAAATAATATTTTAAAAAGTGTTTACATGGATATGAATGCATAACAAGTCAGCTATGAGGTGGGGAAAAGTACATGAAAATGACAATTATTTGAGTATATCTGCCGATGCTGTGTCAATGCAAATGTGTGGATTCTTGGAATAAATCCGCAAGACCATGAATCCACGCATTTGCATTGACAAAGCATTGGCAGATTTCGCCCCAGAGGTAAAATAAAAGTGCGGTGGGAGCGCGCCCTTACAAGTAAATGTTCTGAATTAAAAATTGACTTGAGTAAAAGTACGAAAGAATTGGCATCAAAATGTACTTATACATGTGTGAGTATCAAAAGTAAAAGTGCTCGTTAGGCAGAATGTCCCGTTTCACAAGTTTTTAAATGTATAAAATTCCTAAAAATCCTTTGAAAATAGCAGATATACAAGCTCACAATGTGTCGCATAGCGACGTATTGTGAGTATTTCAATGTATTTCTGATATTTTGAAATAGCCGAAATGTATATAAGGCTGAAGTGGTTAATGTATGTTTTGTAATAATAATCTAAATCTTCAAAGTAACTAGTATCTAAAGTTTTCAAATAATTGTAGTGGAGTAAAAGCACAATATTTTCCTCTGAAATGTAGTGGAGTAGAGGTAAAAGTATTGGAAATTGGTAATACTCAAGTAAAGTAAAAATATGTCAAAATTGTACTTAAGTACAGTACTCTGAGTACATGTACTTAGTTACTTTACACCACTGCCTAATGCACAAATTAAACAGACAGTAATGCATTTGTTTTGACAGGTTGTGGGTCCATGTCCCTCCAGAACAGGCATGCTGGTGGTCTCAGGGGGTGCAGGAGGACAGGTCAGTGTGAGGTGTGTCCAGAGCTCTGCGTAGGTTCTGCCAGAACAGTCCAGGGTGCTGTCCAGCCTGGGACCAGCTCAGGTAGGTGTGTCTCTTCACCAGCCTCCTCATGTGATAGTAGGGAGACAACTGGTGGGCTGGAATGTCCTCCAGAAACACCAGGATCAATACGTCCTTCTGTTCATCAAACAGACGGTAGCTGCACACAGGAGACCAGAGGACATTTACTCAGTCAAGTTGTATGGACAGTTTTATTTATAGTGACCAAGAGCCACAGGGCAGAGAGTTTATCTTCAACAGCTCTGAGTTTTAACCAACATGGTTCCCCATGCAGCAGTGCTTCTCAAAGCCTATACTGTAGGGTTAACTGATTTTCATGCTACTGTATATTAAAGGAGAATTCCGGACAAATTAAGTGTTATCTTTCATGTCTCGTTACTCACCTAGCGACGTAAAAAGTGGCGTTATTTTTTTCCATATATCCCCCTGTCGTCATTTTTTAAACACCCTCCGTTGTTATAATGGGAGCGCATGGGTTAGTGAAGTTCGTCTATTATAACCGATGCAATGTTATTTTTTTCTCTACTACGATTCATTGTAGAGTCTCATGATAGTCAAACATGCGCTGAAAATTCCTGCGAGCCTGCCGTTAATGGCGAACAATTTAACACTGGATGCTTGTTTCTTTCCAGAACCTGGCAACTCGTGTTCGCCATTAACGGCAGGCTCGCAGGAATTTTCAGCGCATGTTTGACTATCATGAGACTCTACAATGAATCGTAGTAGAGAAAAAAATAACATTGCATCGGTTATAATAGACGAACTTCACTAACCCATGCGCTCCCATTATAACAACGGAGGGTGTTTAAAAAATGACGACAGGGGAATATATGGAAAAAAAGAACGCCACTTTTTACGTCGCTAGGTGAGTAACGAGACATGAAAGATAACACTTAATTTGTCCGGAATTCTCCTTTAACACATTTAGCTGGGGACCCCCTGGAACCCCCTCAAGGACCCCTGGGGGTCCCCGGTCCCCACTTTGAGAACCACTGCTTTACACCATCAGCTGACATGATTTAACAGCAGTGGTTTATAATCCCACCCAGTGAAATGATGGAGGAATGTATCTGACATATGATGCATATTTATGCATTATATTCATATTAACATGACTTATGATGCATATGTATGCATTATATTCATATTCACATGACATATTTGCATATTTATGCATTATTTTCATATTAACATGACATATGATGCATATTTATAAATTATATTCATATCAACATGACATATGATGCATGTTTATGCATTATATTCATGTTAACATGACATATGATGCATATGTATGCATTACGTTCATATTAACATGCCAGTTACAATTCTAACTTTTAGATTAATGAGTTAAAATACTTTTATTTCAACATTCTGAATCTGTGTTTAACAAACATGTGACTAAAATCTAATTACATCTCATTCTCCTGTAAAGTGGCCGGAATTGTGATGTTTTTGCCCTGGGTCACATGTCACAGATGTGCAAATGTACAATGACCAATACCTAAAGAAAAACAGGGGGACTAAAGGGTATAAATAAATAAAAGGGACTAATTGTCTTTAAATATATCAATTAAATTATGAATGGGGCTATAATGCTGCCACTGTAGCTGTAACATCTGCAATACTGCCCCCACCTGGCCATCTGGATCTCTCTAGAGCACCATTCACTCTCCAGGTAATGACGGCTGATCACACAGATGGTCTTTCTGCTGCCATAGATGGCATCTGTAATGTTCTCTATGATGGGTTTACCTGGAAACAAAACAATACAAACATTATTCAAACCCGATTCAAAACTATTTCACTTCTTGAGAGACAGACAGACATATAGTATCACATACTGTAATAATAATACCATTAAAGACAACACCGGTTTTCAGGCAGAGAGAGGTCTCTACCTGCTTACAACTGTTGGTGAAAGAAAGACAGACAGATTTAGATAAATACAGTATTACTTAGAGACAGAGAGAGGTTTGTACCTGGTAGGAAGTCTCGGTGGTGCAGACAGAGACTCCAGCCCTGCTCTCCCTCCAGCACTGGAAGCATTTCTCTGCACACCCAGAGCTCATCGTGAACGTTGTAGGAGATGAAGGCATCGTAGCGCTGAGGAGACCCCCTCTTTCTTTCCTTGGCATCATGAAGGAAGGCCAGGAAGAGGTAGTAGCCATAGAGAAGATGCAACCTCAGGAAGTGGTAGGTGAAGGATGTGAGCAGAGTTAGCACAATCACACAAGTGGAGGAAAGGAAGCAGATGAAGCTAGCGTCCACCCAACAGGAATGATAGTCAAAGTCCAGAAACCTTTTTTCCTGAGGATAGGCACAAGTATAGCGGTGAGCGTCAACTACCTGCGTTTGGTTGTTGTTCTGCATCCACTGCTGAAAGTCAGCATTAGAGCAATCACATGTGAAAGGGTTGTCAGCCACGTTAATATACCTGAGAGCAGGGAGAAAACTGAACACGGAGACATTGATCACCGTCAACTCGTTCTGTTTCAGGTCCAGCCGAGAGAGTCGAGTCAGGTTGACTTGTTCCAGGAAGTCAAGGGACTTAAGTTTATTGTTGGAGAGATCGAGAGCTTCTAGGCGTGGTGTGTTTTTGAATATGATGTTTGATATGTTAGGAGTAAATAATTGCTGATTGCATTGTATTTTAAGGCTCTTCAGGTTCTTCAGTGACGGTAAATAAAATAACGATATAATTCTGTCAACTAAATGAACACTTAGACTAAGAGTTTCAAGTTTATCCAGTCCTTCTAAAGCAGTGCTGTCCCACTCGTACATTGCCTCTGATTCAAGGACTAAGTGTTTGAGCGATTTCAGATTCGTGAAAACCCCCTTCCCGAGGAATGAGATTTGATTCCAACTGAAATCCAAGAATTCTAGTTTCTGTAGACCAATCTTGAATGCATCGCCAAACATCCATATGCGATTGTCACTCATAGTTAGAACCTTTAATTCATTAAGATGTTGAAAAACACACTGTTTGAGTTCAATGATGTGGTTGTTATCTAGATTAAGGTGTGTGAGTCTGGTTACATTTAAGAAGTCTGAGCAGCTTAAATTATAAATGTTATTGTGATGCAGGCTTAGGTTTTGAAGCATGGGGAGATAATTAACAACGTCTGGCACTTTGGGAAGGTGGTTACCGGCGAGGTTCAAATAACTCAGTTGCTTCATGTGTTTTATTGAATCCTTAGATAGTTCAGTCAGCTCATTAAATGCTAGGTCCAGGTAGGTTAGCCGAGTACAAGGTGACAGTGTTTCACTTATGTTGGCAATGTTGTTAAAGCGTATGTAAAGTTTCCTCATTGTGGGTATTTGACAGGCATTATGTAAGAGACCTCTGTTTATCCACTTCTCCATATAACGCAGGTGTAGATTTTCTAGTGAATCAAGGCTCTGTAGAGACTTTCTGATGGAGTTAAAAGACATATAAGGACCATAAAAATACACCTTAGTTATATTCCTGAGAAAATACTTGTCTGGTATGTCCCACTCCCATCCAGATGTGTTACAACAGTGTGACAGGTCAATTAACTCAAGATGTGGAAACACAGCTGTTGTGATGCTAAACTTTTTTATCGAACCGGAACTAATTCTCAACTCCCTGAGCTCAGAGGACACGTTTAATAGCAGATCTTTTGACTGAAAAGACTCTAATTCGTAAATTGAGATGTTCAGCCTCTGTAAGCGTGGTAGTTGTAAGACGGTGATGATATCTGTCATTTGATGTATCTGGTTGGACGTCAGACTTAGTTCCTGTAAGCTGGTGAGTGACTGGAAGGCAGCAGGGTTGATGGATGTGATATTGTTTGCATCCAAGCTCAGTATCAAGAGGTTAGACAGTCCCTGAAACATATTGTCAGTCAGTGTTGTCAGTTGGTTTTGGTTCATATGGAGCTCTTTAAGTTGCACCAAAGGGACAAAAGCCCCGTCATCTACATGAGTTATTAAATTATTACTCAGGTCCAAATACGTGAGATTTGACAGATGGTAAAAATCTGACCTGTTTATCTTTTGGATATTATTGCCCGCTAGTCTTAATGATATAACCTCTCTGGGAATGTCATCTGGTATGTCAACAAGATCACAAGAATTACAATTCACTGAAACACCAGCAGAGACATTGTCAGAGTAAAGAATAGTGCAGTCTTTCAGGAAGTAAGCCAGTATAGGATTAAGATGAAGCGTGAACAACAGAAATAAGAAGGAGAAACAATGGCAGCTTCCTGTCTGTAGCATCATGGCTGTCTTCAGGGTCAACTGTCAGGTACTTTTGGTGCAGTAATTCTGCTGTGGACACTGGTTGGTGACAACACTGTTCAGCATTGATGATCTAAAGAGGATACAACAGTAAAACAGTTACAGTATACAGTAACCTTTTGTTTGATCTTTAACTCTAAAGATTTAAAGGTTTAAACCATCCTTTTGGGACTCACCTGAGACTGAAATGTCAAAGAAACTTGAACAATCACTTAGAAAATATGTAAAAGTGTTGGACATTCAAATTGAAAGTTTCAAATGAAGTTGTATACTGATTCTCAAAAGGTTGTGAAGAACTGTATCAACTTCCCGATTTACTCTCTTTCACTTCACAGTCATCAAGTTAAAGGAGAATTTCGCCCGACGTTTTTCTTACCTTATGATATTATGATATCCTAGGATGAGTGGTACAGTAGAAACATTTCATAACTCCAACCCGGGTCCGCCACAGTTAAAAACCCACACCTATGGGACTTGCTCTAAATCACGTAATTAATAGCTTTTTTTTCCGGGTGAGATGTGATGTTCATAGTGACACAACACTACACAATGTGTCGACACTTCCGGTGGGGCACGGGAAGTGTGAGACCTTATGGTACACCCAAAAGAAAAGAAAAAAGCCATTAAAATACGCCATTTAGAGCAAATTCTCCTTTAATGTTTCATTCTTATCAAGAGATCCTTCTATAAATACATGAACTTTCTGTGTGTGTAACTGTCCTTCGTGCATCTCAAGAACCCTAATCCTCCGGTAAAATATACTGCCCACCCCATTCTATACTCATCAAATAATGCAGTTCTACATGCCTACCGTCCTACCTATCTATCTACCATCCGTCCTACTTACAGTACGTGTATCTACCTATGTACTGTTTTCTGCTTGTACTCAAACTCATTGTATTGTTAACCAAATGAACCCCGCTGTCCATATTCTGGGGTGAACAATCTGCAACAAATAGCAGATCTACCAGCCCAAGTGTTATGAGTGTTATGCACATCTGCATGAACGGGATGCTGGTTTCAAATCTGGCGACGTGGAAACGCGCAACACGACGCGCGCGGCCCTAAACAGCGCCATCAGGAAGGCGAAAAAGGCCTACACAAAAAAGATGCAAGACAAACTCAGCAATGGCGACATCAGGAGCACATGGCAGGCGGTACACACCTTGACAGACTGCAAAACAAGAACCAGAAGCGAGGTGAACCCGCCTGCCTCCCTCCCCAACGAACTGAACACTTTCTACGGCCGGTTTGAGATCAGCCCCAACCGCGGCAGCCAAGCGGGGCCATCAGCAGCACCAGCAGAGGAGAACCCTCTAACCATCTCGGAGAGAGAAGTGCGTACAGCCTTCGCACGGGTCAACATCCACAAGGCAGCCGGACCTGATGGGATTCCAGGCCGGGTCCTTAAGGCATGTGCAGACCAGCTGGCGGGTGTCTTCGCTGACATCTTTAACCTCTCCCTCTCCCAGGCTGTGGTCCCTGCAGGGTTCAAAATGTCAACCATTGTGCCCATTCCCAAAAAGGCCAAAGTGACATGCCTGAACGACTGGAGACCTGTCGCTCTCACCCCGATCGTCAGCAAGTGCTTCGAGAAACTGGTGAGGGAATACATCAGCTCCACGCTACCTGCCTCGCTGGATCCGTGGCAGTATGCATACCGCAAAAACAGATCCACCGACGACGCTATTGCCATGGCTCTCCACACCGTCCTCTCGCACATGGACAACAAGCTGCTGAAGGACAAATATGTACGTATGCTGTTCGTGGACTACAGCTCAGCATTCAACACCATTGTCCCAGCAATACTTGACAAAAAGCTCAGAGACCTAGGGTTACACCCAAGCATGTGCGACTGGATACAGGACTTCCTGTCCAACCGACATCAGGTGGTGAGAATGGGCAGCATCACATCCGACCCCCTGACCCTCAACACCGGAGCACCCCAGGGATGCGTGCTGAGCCCTCTCCTCTACTCCCTGTACACGTATGACTGCACAGCCACACATGTCTCCAACACCATCATAAAGTACGCGGACGACACGACAGTGATAGGCCGAATCGTCAACAACGACGAGTCTGACTATAGAGAGGAGATCAACTCACTGGCACGCTGGTGCCGGGAGAACAACCTCTCTCTTAACGTCGACAAGACCAAAGAACTGATCGTGGACTTCAGGAGGCCGCGGAGAGACCATGCGCCCATCCTCATCGACGGTGCTGCAGTGGAAAGGGTCAGCGAGTTCAAGTTCCTCGGAGTACACATCGAGGAGGACCTCAAATGGGAGACGCACACCACACACGTGAGGAAAAAGGCTCAGCAGCGACTGTACTGGCTCCGCCGCCTGAAGAAGCTCGGAGTAGGACGTCGCATCCTCAGGCTGTATTACAACAGTTCTGTTGAAGGCATCCTAACAGGCTGTGTCACGGCCTGGTACGGGAACTGCACTGCCCGAGAAAAGATCAGCCTACAGCGAGTAGTGCGATCGGCAGAGCGGATAATGGGAATCGAGCTCCCAGCGCTCCAGGAACTGTACAAAAAGCGGTGCGTGGTCAAAGCCAAGCGCATCATCAAGGACAAGCACCACCCAAGTCACAGACTGTTCAAACCCCTACAACGACCGCGACCGGGCAAGGGGCTCTACCGCAGTATCAAGAGTTCCACCACCAGGTTCTGGTGTAGTTTTAATCCGGCTGCTGTCAGGATGCTGAATGAGGCATAAGCCTTGTTCAGCAGCCTGACAGCAGGCGGTGCAAAACCTTTCTGGCTCTTCCTGAACACACCTGTGGATTATACCAGGGACAATGACTTGGACTTAGCTCCCCCTCGGACACACCTGTGGACTACACCAGGTACAAATGACTTTTTTGCTGCACTCCCTCATGGAGCTACTTGCGGATTATACTAGGGTCAGTCCACCCTAGGTGGACACGCACTGACCTTTTGCACCTTAATCCCATGTATAACGCACTGACTTTTTTTGTCTTTTTATTGTGCTCTTTTTTTCTCTAAGCACCTTAACGTCCATATGTATATCATGCACAGTATAAGTATAACATGCACAGTATACATACATTGCTGCTATGCTCAGGCACCTTAGTTTTTTATTATCTCAGGTACTTTGTAAATATGTAGATAACTTGTCTGGCCTTCTGTTGCTCTCTTGTTTTGATCTCCTTCCCACTTGCCCCCCACCCCCTCTTCTTCTCCCCCCCCCTCTTCTTTCTATGGAAATTAACGTTGCGATGGGAACGATGTACAAAAACGAATTTCACCCACTTCTTTACCTTGTAAACCTGTGATGTGACAATAAAACTGATTCTGATTCTGATCTGATTCTGATGAACTTGCAGAGAGATTTGGTGTAGATGGAAATACTTGTGGACATAGTATGGAGCCTTGGTGGACCTCGTTAGTTAAGTATAGGGTTAAAAGGGTTTAAGTTTCACTTTCAAACATGTTTGGGGGTCATTTTAACGTCTACTCAGACTTTTGTGAGCACCCCAGGCAGTTTTTAAGTTGCTTGATTCAGTATTTTATTTAGATACAGTATTTGATATTAATTGTATCTGACACGCCGCCTTCTTATACGAACCCATGTAACTTCAAACTCCATTTTAACCATGTTAGATGTTTTGAAAACACCCGTCCTTGGTTATAGTGACTGATATCGTCCTTCTCATACATAAGACTGCTGTGTTAAATATATATGTTATATATTTTTTTTTATTTTCCCCAAACAAAAACGTAGACGTCGAAATGACCCCCAAACATGTTTGAACGTGAGTAAACATCCCTTCAAGTGGTTAAAAGACAAGAGTTTGAAATACAGCACTTGTATGGATTTTTCCAGGGATATTGATATCAATTTGCACATTTAAATGGCTTTTATTAGAGTAATACAGTAATTTCTGATCAACAGCTTAGTGACTTTCAAAATGGTTTCACATACCTACCAACTTGAAACCTTTTTCCCCCACACTGTTTCAATATACTGTATATTAATGGCATTGAAAATCTACTAAAATATAAAGTGCATACACTTATATGTACACAGCATCTTTCTAAGACAGAGATCTCTGCTAATGACATAATAATATTTTAAAAATATATACATATTTTTTTTTTAAACTATTTAGTCCTTTAACATAGAAAGGACTTCATCCCTTTCTTTGTACATTGTGTTTGCATACCAGTTTATCTTGGAGATGTTTCTTTATCTTTAGACACACATGATGTAATAGTTACTGGGGTTGCATCATTAAACTACGTTAGACAATGTTTATGTTGCTTTATTATTACATAATTATTCTCAGAGACAATATTATCCTCTCTGTAGTTTACATTTCAGTGAGTTTAATTCTCCAGTCCTCCTGTGTGATGCTTTCATTGTCTGTCATTGGTTTATTTAAGATATAATACAGAAAAGTCACAAGAAACAGCAGTTTACAGGATGGTTTTCAGAGCAGCTTGTAAATGCTTCTGTACCAAAGGAATGTAAATATGTAAACGTACCTGAACTCCTAAACATCAGTGACAATCATCCTTTCAGTGTGTTACTGCCAGAGGAATGAAGCGTCATATGAGAGAGTTCCTCCTTTCAGTGTGTTACTGCCAGAGGAATGAAGCATCATATGAGAGAGTTCCTCCTTTCATTGTGTTACTGCCAGAGGAATGAAGCATCATATGAGAGAGTTCCTCCTTTCAGTGTGTTACTGCCAGAGGAATGAAGCATCATATGAGATGATGAAATCATATTTGTGTCAATAGTAGAGATAAGAGAAAGAGGAAGTACAGTACCCTAAATAATAATACTCTATAATAATGTTGTGATTAATGTGTGTAATAGAGTGTCATGGGGAGGGGGGGGGGGTCATAAATGAATGGCATATGTTATGCTTTGTCCTGCAAACAGTTTCACAAGGCAGGGCAAGTTTATTATCTTGTGTCCTTGCCTACTGTAAATCACTCTGGATTAAGAGCGTCTGCTAAATGCCTAAACTGTATTAGTATAGCACATTTCAACAACGAAGGCAATTCTATGTGCTTTACACAAAACATCAAGCAAAGAAAACACATTATTAGGATTATTGTTTAGGATACAATAAAAACAGAGGAAGAAAACATTACAAATAAAATGACAGTGCAGAAGAGAAAGGGAAAAAAAGTAACCCAATGAAAGGCAGCAGCAAACAGAAAGGTCTTTAGTTGTGATTTAAAATAACTAAGAGTAGCAGCAGACCTGCAGTTTACTGGGAGTTTGTTCCAGATATGTGGAGCATAAAAACTAAATGCTGATGCTTTAGATCCTTTCCCATATGACCTGAGAGATCTGGATGGTTCATTTTGGCCCCTAAACCATTCAAAGCTTTAGAAACAAACAGTAGTATTTTGAAATCAATTATTTGACCCACAGGGAGCCATGTGTAAGGATTTAAGAACTGGAGTGATATGCAAGGTCCTAGAAGATATGTAGGTCCTAGAAGATATGCAAGGAAGGTCCTAGAAGATGTGTTCTCTCCCCAGGGAGGGATCTGCTACATCATGCAGCAGTGTGTGTGAGGTGTCCTAGGCTGCTTTGGTCCTATAAATAACATGATCAATCACTAACTAGACCATTGCTTGGCATGGATCCCAATTTAAAGAAAATGATTGATGTAGATCTAAATGTCCTTACACACAGGGAGTGTGATAAATAAACAATCCATTAATGTGTTGCAAATAGAATGATCACAGACTCATCAGAGCTTTGATTGATTGAATACTTTATTAACAAGTTTGTTAACAGTACAGTTGGTACGATAAAAGGTTACGCTAACAAGGATAACACAAAAAGACCATGGGCTTGTTGTGGTCCATTGTATTCAATGTATCAGTAATACATACATACAATGCAATGCAATACAATATACAACTCATATCAGTAATCGGTAAAGGTATATTTACAGAGAGAGGAGGGGTGGGGCAGAGGATGCCACTACCAAAGTGTTCAAAGGTGTTAAACTAAGACCAATTGTATTTTAATGTCAGCTATTCTTTTAGTTTAGTTTTGAGTTTTGGTAGGGAGTCAAGATCTTTAATGGGTTTTGTTAGGGCATTCCACATTTTGGCGGCAGTATAGTAGAATGCATATACCCCAATTTTTTAGACGAATTTAGGGGTAACTAGGTCAGATGAGCTTCCTCTGGTGTTATGCCCATGAGCATCACTCACTCTAGAGAAGTAGTTAGACAGGTATCTGGTCACTGAACCTCTGAGTTTCTTATCAGTAAACTGTTTGGGTCATTTGTCCATCATTAGTAACAATGTACGTATGTATACAGATACATAGATTATTCATTCAAACCCTGGTCAGTGTGAGGTGTGTCCAGAGCTCTGCGTAGGTTCTGCCAGAACAGTCCAGGGTGCTGTCCAGCCTGGGACCAGCTCAGGTAGGTGTGTCTCTTCACCAGCCTCCTCATGTGATAGTAGGGAGACAACTGGTGGGCTGGAATGTCCTCCAGAAACACCAGGATCAATACGTCCTTCTGTTCATCAAACAGACGGTAGCTGCACACAGGAGACCAGAGGACATTTACACTCAGTCAGCTTTCATTTAGCCTACATTAAGTGACACTTTCTGTATAATGCTTTATTTACAGTAAATAAAGTTTATAGTGTGACACTGCCACATAAATGTCTGAAATTGTATATTTCCTGCCTATCTATTGGTATTGAATGACTCATAACATACTTGGTTAGAACAAAGGGAATATATTGTTAAAAAAGATGGTTGAATATTTAACACCTAAATGTAATATTTTGTTTTGTTTTGATGAACACATCCATTCATTCTCTGTTGTCAGGGTTCATTTCATAGGGGGCGCTGTGGGGGAAAAGCAGCACATGTAGTAAAAGTTCCAGGAAGTGATAGCTGGTAGAACAGTTCCAGGAAGTGAGGCTGAGTGGGTTCCATTTTGGGAGGTAAAGAGTGTTTGTTGTGGTTTTACAAGAGACTCTTTAAACTAAAGCCTACACTGTAATCCACATCAGAACTTTAAACCATTGAATATTGTAGTGGATAAACTTTAAGACCTGAATAAGGGAAGCTTGGTCCAAATGAAGAGGATATTCTGATGGTGGGTATCATCAACAAACACAAACAGAAAACACACATTCAGTGAATGTTCAATTCCTCTGTAATGCAAGGCACCAAATCACAAACAATGTGACAAAACATCCTGGATTGTAGGGAGACATAATCATTGTGATGGAACCTCTACCCTCCTCCAGCTCTGATACCACTGTGATCCACCACATTACATTACATTACATTACAGTCATTTAGCAGACGCTTTTATCCAAAGCGACTTACAATAAGTGTATTCAACATAGGTAGGGGACGAAAACTAGGTGGGTTTTCAACCACAGTGTTTTGTATTTGATTACAGCACCCTTATCTTTTGTTCTTCTTTACATTGTTCTACATCCACAGCAGTTCATTAAAGCAATAAGCCACAAGAGGCTGTGGTTTACCCTGGAAATGAGAAGTGAGGCCCGTCACGGCGCAGAGTGCTTCAGACCCTCTTATAGCTGTTCTAACATCACAGTAAACCACAGCCTTTCAGACCCTCTTATAGCTGTTCTAACATCACAGTAAACCACAGCCTTTCAGACCCTCTTATAGCTGTTCTAACATCACAGTAAACTACAACCTTGTGTTGCTTATTGCTTTTCATGTTGCCATATTCTCCAAATATGGCAACATTAAAATCATAGACATATCCCAATTAAAGGATGTAAAGGTAGGGTAAGTGATTTACTTTGGTTAAAATAAGTGTTAAATAGCTCTATATTCTAATAGTACTCATTGCTATAGAGTGTTTGTTCAGTAAAAGGAGTCACCCATGTCTCTCCAGCTCTTTATTAAACAGAAAATTGATTTTCATTGCTCTCTCCTGATTGCCTTTAAACTTAAAATTTGGGCCGGCGGCAGCCCCGGGAAGAGTTCTCTTTTCTTTGTGAAGGGCAGGGCGCCCTGGAATGGGTTCGTCCCGAGAGAGGGGCCCGCGCCCTGGAAACTTAAAATTTGTCACCTACCTGAAAATGTACTATATTCTGTTTACTAAAGAGCTGGAGAGACCCCTGTGACCGAACACACGCTCAGGTAGCAGAATAAAGTACTTTAACCTTTTTAACAAAAAAAAAATGTACCAAAAAATATCACTTGCCCTACCTTTAACTGTTTAACAGTTTTTAATACTTTAAGTATCCGCCAGTTTCCGATGGTGGAAGGTGTCGGGAGAAGTTAGGGGGACGGGATGAAGCTTTTGATTGGTTACTGCCATTCTTTTTTGACAAATTACTATTCTATTATTATTATCATCATCATTAGTTATTATTATTATTATTATTATTATTATTGAATAATGGTTATCATCTTCCTATGCCATAAAAAAAATATTGTGTGTAAATGTGTTCCTCTTTTTTTTTTTCATGCATTTTACAGTGAAACATCAGAGAAAGTTTGCCCCCACCTGGCCATCTGGATCTCTCTAGAGCACCATTCACTCTCCAGGTAATGATGGCTGATCACACAGATGGTCTTTCTGCTGCCATAGATGGCATCTGTAATGTTCTCTATGATGGGTTTACCTGGAAACAAAACATACAAACATTATTCAAACCACATTAAAGGGCAAGACCACTTTTGTAGAGGTTTGGGTTTTGTAGTTACCTTGCCATGGTGTAACTCCAAAGGTGGACCAGAAATTGCTCCATTGATTAGAAATGGATCACTAAAATATGCTCCTCATTGACTTACATTGTCCGGTGAAACAGCTCTCAAAGTCACTCTTTTAGCACGTAAACAAACGCAAACAAAGTTGATTCAGACAAGAATGGAACATCACCAAACCCAGTACTGTTTGTTTTTTTAATAAAAATGTTAACTTCCCGTTGATTTTGCTATTTTTATTAAGAACAAAACCCGGACTGGATTGGCGGATCCGGATCCTCAAATAGTAAAATCAGCAGGAAGTTGAAATGTTTATTAAAGAAAAAAACAGTACCGGGTTTTGTGATGTTCTCTATTGTCTGAATCAGCTTGGTTTGTGTTCGTTTACGTGCTAAAAGAGCCACTTTAACCTACAATGTAAGTCAATGAGGAGCATATTTTAAATTATCAATTTCTAATCAATGGAGCAATTATTTTTGATTTCATGTCCACCTTTAGAGTTACATCATGGCAAGGTAACTACACAACCCAAACCTCTACCAAAGTGGTCTTGTCCTTTAAAAACGATTTCACTTTTTGCGAAACAAATGGATATTATTAGCCTACATACTGCAATGATAATGCCAAAGTCAAAGACATCACAGTTTTTCAGATGGGGGGGGGGGTTCCTACAGATAGCTTTAGATAGATACAGTATTACTTAGAGACAGAGAGAGGTTTGTACCTGGTAGGAAGTCTCGGTGGTGCAGACAGAGTCTCCAGCCCTGCTCTCCCTCCAGCACTGGAAGCATTTCTCTGCAAACCCAGAGCTCATCGTGAACGTTGTAGGATATGAAGGCATCGTAGCGCTGAGGAGACCCCCTCTTTCTTTCCTTGGCATCATGAAGGAAGGCCAGGAAGAGGTAGTAGGCATAGAGAAGATGTGACCTCAGGAAGTTGTAGGTGAAGGATGTGAGCAGAGTTAGCACAATCACACAAGTGGAGGAAATGTAGCAGATGAAGCTAGCGTCCACCCAACAGGAATGAATGTCAAAGTCCAGAAACCTGGTTCCCTTTTTAGCCAGAGGAAAGCCACAAGTGTAGCGGTGAGCGTCAACTACCAGTGTTTGGTTGATGTTCTGCAACCACTGCTGAAAGTCAGCATTAGAACAATCACAAGCTAAAGGGTTGTAAGCCATGTTAATATACCTGAGAGCAGGGAGAAAACTGAACACAGAGACATTGATCATCGTCAACTCATTCTGGCTCAGGTCCAGCCAGGAGAGTCTAGACAGATTGGCTTGTGCCAGGAAGAAATGCTTCCAGTGCTGGAGGGAGAGCAGGGCTGGAGACTCTGTCTGCACCACCGAGACTTCCTACCAGGTACAAACATCTCTCTGTCTCTAAGTAATACTGTATTTATATAAATGTATCTGTCTCTTTGTGTCACTAACGGTATTAAGCAGGTAGGACTTCTCTCTGTCTGTGTTGTCTAGCCTATAGTGGCATTATTATTCCTACAGTATGTAATACTATCTATCTGTCTCTCAAGAAGTGAAATAGTTCTGGTGTGAATAATGTCTGTGTGTTTTGTTTCCAGGTAAACCCATCATAGAGAACATTACAGATGCCATCTATGGCAGCAGAAAGACCATCTGTGTGATCAGCCGTCATTACCTGGAGAGTGAATGGTGCTCTAGAGAGATCCAGATGGCCAGGTGGGGGCGCCATTTCTTTGATGTTTCACTGTAAAATCCATGAAAAAAAAATATATAAGGGCCACTTTTAGACACATGAAAGAGGCAGCACAATTTGTGGGTATAATTTTAGGGTATAGAAATATACACTTTAATGCATTTATGTGGCAGTGTCACACTAAAGTAAATATTTTAAAATGCAAGTAGTAGTTTGTCTCAATGTAAATAAAGTGTTTTTAAGACCGGGAACGCATCTGTGTCATTTTAGATTTCTTTGGCTATTAAAAAATAGCAGTTATACAAGCCCATAGCACGGCACCGAGTGGCTATTCAAAAATAGCATAAATACAAGCCCATAGCAGAGCACCGAGTGCCGCGCTATGAGCTTGTAGATCTGCTATTTGCTGCTGTTACTTTAAAATTTGTGCAAATCTTTGAATATATATATGTTTTTTAAAGCAAACATTTGTAACTCAAATATATATATATTCAAACTAAAGATTTGCACAAATTTTCCTGATTAAAAATAAATAAATAGCTCATATCTACAAGCTCATGAGTGCCGCGCTATGAGCTTGTACTGTATATCTGTTATTTTTGAATAGCCAAAGAAATCAAAACAATTACACAGATGCGTTCCTGGTCTTATGTAAATGAAAGCTGACTGAGTGTAAATGTCCTCTGGTCTCCTGTGTGCAGCTACCGTCTGTTTGATGAACAGAAGGACGTATTGATCCTGGTGTTTCTGGAGGACATTCCAGCCCACCAGTTGTCTCCCTACTATCACATGAGGAGGCTGGTGAAGAGACACACATACCTGAGCTGGTCCCAGGCTGGACAGCACCCTGGACTGTTCTGGCAGAACCTACGCAGAGCTCTGGACACACCTCACACTGACCTGGGTTTGAATGAATAATCTATGTATCTGTATACATACGTACATTGTTACTAATGATGGACTATTATGTGGCAAATGACCCAAACAGTTTACTGATAAGAAACTCAGAGGTTCAGTGACCAGATACCTGTCTAACTACTTCTCTAGAGTGAGTGATGCTCATGGGCATAACACCAGAGGAAGCTCATCTGACCTAGTTACCCCTACATTTGGCTCAAACATGGGGGAAAATGCATACTGCCACCAACACATGGAATTCTTTACCACAACTCATTAAAGATCTTGACTCCCTACCACAACTCAACACTAAACTAAAAGAATGGCTGGCATTAAACTACAATTGGTCTTAGTTCAACAACTGTGGACACTGGTTGTTGACAACACTGTTCAGCATTGATGATCTAAAGAGGATACAACAGTAAAACAGTTACAGTACACATGGAACCTGTTATTTAATCTTTAACTCTGTCTACATAGATTATCAGTCTTTATTCCACATGTCTCATGTTCCCTTTAAAGGACAATAGCATCATTTGTGGACAGACATGTCCCATTTCATTGTCATTTAGGACTCACTTACAATTACATAAAAAGATGTAAAAATGTAAACTGTCAAATGAAGCTGTACACGGATGAACTGTGTACAGCTTGACAGTCATCAAGTTAATGTTTCATTCTCATCAAATAATATCTTAGCACAATAACAAATCAAATATATAAACCATGTCATACTTTTTATACTCTTATCACCATATTCCTAACCCCTGTGTTACTAGTACCTGTTTACTCTTATTATTTTATTATTATAACTATTATTATTATTATTATTATTATTATTATTACCCTTATTGTTATTTTCACATTTTACAATTAGTAATTTAGCAGATGCTCTTATCCAGATAGACTTACTGTACAAGTGAGAGATGGAATAAGCAGAGAAAGCATGAACTCTAGACAGCAATTAAGGTCAATACTCACATAAGTATAGAGTACAGAAAGAACAGTGTATGGTGCCTCAAAGAAACTAGGAATTCATTATTTTTTTAACAACTAATAATACTGCATATAAAACAGAAAAGTCACAGGTCGTTTCCAGGAAGAAGGAATTGAAACATTGAATCCTACCTGAACTCCTAAAACTCAGTGACCATCATCCTTCCAGTGCGTTAATCAGAGGAGAATGAAGGATCATTTGAGAGTTCATCTGTCATGGAAGTCATTTGACCACAGCTCAGCTGGCATCTCAGATGACTAGTGGAGAGAAGTGCAAAACAAAGCACCGTCCCAATGCAGAAGTTCTTCACTTCAATGGGAATAGGACATAATTACTGTGTACAGTATAGACAACAGTGAAAGCAACGTGTGATGGGTTTAAGAGGAAGGACAAGGAACAGCTCAGTTACTGTCGCTAGGAAGTAAACTATTAATTACTGTGTACCAGTGTTGGAAAAAGTACTTTTTTTTTAACTTAAGTAAAAGTATCAATACTGCAATGTAGAAATACTCTAATGCATTGGCAGTCATGAAAGAAGTACTCATATCTCTTACTTAACTAGCTGTCATAGCAACATGTAAAATGTATTATTATACAGTAGCTGTGTTTCTTATAATTTGTTCAGCTCAGGACCACTAGTATATTTCTAACAATCCTCGAGGATGACCCCCCCCCATCCCTACAACAATATCTATATAATTAGTATAGTAGGAATATTATTTTAAAGTATTTAACAATTTATTTTAAAGTATTGATCTGAAAGCCGGATTTATACTTAGTTGCACACGGTGTCGTGCACAAAGGAAATCAGCACAACACTTTGTGAGCTTGTAGTTCTGCCATGACTGAAACAGATCACTATAAATATGGAACAAACAGGGAATATTGAAAACAAAGAATTATACTAGTAGATGTAGATGTAGATGTATCCAGATTGAACAGCTGTATGACACATTTATCAGCTAAAATGTATGGATCTTTTATAGAGCAGCTTCCACAGACGAGCACAGAGGTCTGTGTGCTTCTCCTCCCCCACCTGTCAGCTCTGCTGTCTGGGTACGACTGCTGCTTTGAGTCCCCTGGAGCCCTCACTGCTGGACCACAACTCACTGATTAAATGTGATATATTCATAGACCTGCCTTTAAGAACATACATCACAGTGAATATGCAATATTAGGTAATAGTAGGTTTAATATATAGTGTTTTGTTATGATGTAATGATATTAGGTAATAAAAGGTTTAATATAGTGTTTTGTCCTAAGAGAAGGAGGGATGATGGTGGAATCAGGTGTAGGTTCCTCGGTGGCTGATAGCAGAGCATAGTGAGACCATCAGCTCAGCATTTAATGTGTTCAGTCATGATTGGACAGCTGATAAAAAGTGGTCCACTTTATCTTCAAAAAATAATAAATAAAACTGAACCATTTTAAACTTCCGGTCCACCACAAAGGGCGCTCTGACCTAACCACTTTGTCCTTTGTGTGTCTCTCAAAGATGTACCAGAGCTACACATCCTGTAGACACCAACATTCAGGTGTAGGCAACACATTTAGAGTCTCTGTAGTCTGTTAAATCAGTGATATAGAGCAGTGTTTATCAACCTTTTTTGTGCCAAGGCACACCTGGCATAGCCAAATGTCCCAGGGCACACCTAGATATACGGTATATATATATATATATATAATTATATATATATATATACGGTATATATATATACACACACACTAGGGGTGTGCCGATACCCTAATTTCACGATACGATACGATATTGGGCACACAACTTCGATACGATTTCGATACGATACGCATTTTTTTATTATGAAAATATATGGGGGAGAAAAAAAGCAAATGCAAACAAATATTTCTGTTTTTGCATTATTCAGACATGCAAACTAGCCGTTTTGAATCCAAATAGGGCAATAGTGTGACACCTGACCCGAAAAAAAAACAGCATGTTGTCACCCTTTTCACCTCGGGGCTGTTTGCATGCCTGATTATTATTATTGTAACCCTTACAATTTTTTTCCAACCCTTCTTCAAACGGTGCGGCACACCTCAGCAGTAGCCCCGGCCCAAAATTGGGCCAGGGTTGATAAACACTGATATAGAGTATAGACAACCTGTGGTCTGTTAAATCAGTGATATAGAGTATAGACAACCTGTGGTCTGTTAAAGCAGTGATATAGAGTATAGACAACATGTGGTCTGTTAAATCAGTGATATAGAGTATGGACAACCTGTGGTCTGTTAAATCAGTGATATAGAGTATAGACAACCTATGGTCGGTTAAAGCAGTGATATAGAGTATAGACAACATGTGGTCTGTTAAATCAGTGATATAGAGTATAGACAACCTATGGTCTGTTAAAGCAGTGATATAGAGTATGGACAACCTATGGTCTGTTAAATCCAACCCGATCTCCAGAGATTACCGTAACATTGCACGGAACGAGTGCACTTCATTCCGTGGATAGCCGCCTCGGAACTCCCGAATTGCGTGCATATGGTACGGCGCTGCCTTGTGACAAAACCATTTCGGAGGCGCGCAGTCACAGGCGAATTGTCCCCCCGTGAAGGACCACCGAGGGAGCTAAGGCGACCGAGTTGCCGTCCTGAACGGTGGGACATTCGCCTGTGCCTACTCAGCGCCGTTTGAGTTATGTACCGATAGGCACAGAATCGTAAATTTTATTGTGGGGACTGCTCTGCTTCCGGGTTTTTCCGTGTTGCGACTGGTTACGCCCACCGTGGGACTCGCCGTACATATGCACGCAATTTGGGAGTTCCGAGGCGACTATCCACGGAATGAAGTGCACTGTTCCGTGCAATGTTACGGTATTCTCTGGAGATCAGGCTGGTTAAATCAGTGATATAGAGTATGGACAACCACTAACTACAGCTGCATGTGGCTTTTCATGTTGTTTGCATCGACATGCAAACCATACTATATACTGCAGCTCTGCAGCCAGTAGATATTATAATTTATCTACTGGACAAATGTACTTTTTTAATTGAGACCTTCACACAGTTCTGTTTTACTTCCTGGGTTCAGATGAATTGAAGGTTTGAAGTGGTTAGTTCTACCTGTATGAACCCAGAGTATGATGTGTTTTTACTGTCACACTGATGTTCTGCTACAGTATCTGTAACTAACTCTCCACCCAAAATTCTGACAAAAGTTAATAACCTAAATAATAAATGAAACTTGTTGACCACATGAACACAAATAGCTACAGTACAATGCAGTCTTACCATCGGATGAAGATGCAACGTGGATCATAATACTGTATGTATACTTTAATAACAGTCAATTAATTCAATGATTCAAATTCAGTCAATAATGTATTATATCTTTACATCATAAAATGAGCAAATCAATATAAATCATGTGTCACAGTACTCAAATGCTTGTCAAACATGTATTAGAAGTTATCAATAAAAATACAAAAATCCATCTTAGCAAAGACACTAATTACCAAAGAAGTATGTTCAAAACAATTTGTATATAAAGGAGCAACATGATCAGTAAAACGTATGTAAATGAGTATAATGCAAATAATAAATGCTTTAAATGAGCAAATAATACCATTAATTAAGCTAGATTATATATCATGTATGCATATCAAAGCTGATTAATATGGTAATGAGTAATGAAGAAAGACATGTAAATGTAAAGTTAGAGAATAGAGCCTCAGTGAGAGGTTGTATTCAGGAGAACAACCTTTGAACAATCAACTTCTTCTGGTAAATCAACGCTGTCATGATCTCACCAGCCTCTATTACCTCTATTGTATTATTTGTGAATCCTTCTTTTAAATGTACATGATCGCTGCTAAATAAACAATACATGACATGAAAGGGTATTACATTAAATTAAATTACAAAGTACGACAACATTATAAAATCCAACAGAAGGTAAAATATTAAGTGAAATAAAAACATAATTTCCAATCAGAATCATTACAAATTGGGTTAATTAAAGACACAAATTAATTAAAAAAAAATAGGCCTACTTAAAGAGGTGAGTCTCAAGAGGTGCTTTAAAAGTTCATATTGAATAAAAAATACACGCAGGTAACAGCTAACGCTGGCACTGTATGTTCATTTTAACAGCAAACAATAAAACCCTTTACAAACAATTAAATTCCCCACCAGATTGCCCTTTCATTCACATTCACCGTAACATAATTACATGAAATATCAGATTATTCATTCAAACCCAGGTCAGTGTGAGGTGTGTCCAGAGCTCTGCGTAGGTTCTGCCAGAACAGTCCAGGGTGCTGTCCAGCCTGGGACCAGCTCAGGTAGGTGTGTCTCTTCACCAGCCTCCTCATGTGATAGTAGGGAGACAACTGGTGGGCTGGAATGTCCTCCAGAAACACCAGGATCAATACGTCCTTCTGTTCATCAAACAGACGGTAGCTGCACACAGGAGACCAGAGGACATTTACACTCAGTCAAGTAACACTTTAATTACATTAAGACAAACTACTAGTTGCATTTACAAATATTTACTTTATTTTGTGTAAATAATGCTTTATTTGCGGTAAATAAAGTTTAAAGTGTGACACTGCCACAGAAATGTCTGAAAGGATGTATGTCCTGCCCACGTGTTGGTATTGAATGACTCAATATATTGATTAAAAAGATGGTTGAATATTTAACACCTAGATGTAATGTTTTTATTTTGATGAAAACATCCATTCATTCTCTGTTATCAGGGTTCGTTTCATAGGGGGCGCTGTGGGGGAAAAGCAGCACATGTAGTAAAAGTTCCAGGAAGTGATAGCTGGTAGAACAGTTCCAGGAAGTGAGGCTGTGGGGGTTCCATTTTGGGAGGTAAAGAGTGTTTGTTGTGGTTTGACAAAGAGACTCTTTAAACTAAAGCCTACACTGTAATCCACATCAGAACTTTAAACCATTGAATATTGTAGTGGATAAACTTTAAGACCTGAATAAGGGAAGCTTGGTCCAAATGAAGAGGATATTCTGATGGTGGGTATCATCAACAAACACATTCACACAAACAGAAAACACACATTCAGTGAATGTTCAATTCCTCTGTAATGCAAGGCACCAAATCACAAACAATGTGACAAAACATTCTGGATTGTAGGGAGACATAATCATTGTGATGGAGCCTCTACCCTCCTCCAGCTCTGATAGAGACACACGGCCGGAAGCGGAAGGCCTACAAATCCACGCCCACTTTTGACACTCGGGGTCCGTTTGAACGATGAACTGCAGCTCTCAATAACATCTCTATGAGAGGCATTGTAAAATACCGTCATTTCACTGGTTAACTACTGAGGCTGTAGCGATTTTTTTTGTGTTCTAATAATCTGTGCCATTTGTTTAATTTGTCCTTTTTAATGTCCCATATCTTTCATCTCGATATACTACCCACAATATACTATAATATACTCCATCAGTATGTCAAAATCGCTAGCATCGGAGATCTAGAGTTTAAGTGATCGCATGGTATATACGTCACGGACGCATCCCTTGAGGTTTTCAATACCCAGAAAACTGGCGAAAGTGGCCGTTTTCAATAGGTTTTGGTCATTATCTCTGGAACAGAAGGTCCAATCTGCTCAGTTCAAAGCTTGTTGGATGCGTGACTTTGAGGGCATTAAGCACGCAATGACACATTTTCGGGTTATTTTTTTTTTTTAGGGGAGGCGAGATCTTAGTTGGGCAGGCGACCGCCTCTCCTGCCTCTACAGTGGGTACGCCACTGGTCGGCGCTCGGCACTCGTAAAGACAGTGATGTCACTGAAATGCCTGTCTGCCGTTTACCCTCTGCTGTGTTAGCATTATGGGTAACTCGTTAAAGTGGCAAATTAAATGTGAAACACATCAACTATTAAGAAAACAAGAAGATATGTTGACAAAGACACTCCATACATTTGGAAACATATTTTTTATTTAAATAAATATCGTCTCCAGTTAATGTAGGAATATTTCAAAAGTAGGCTAATTCTCATATCCTCTCATAGGGATTGCATTGGCAGCTGCAGTTCATCGTTCTAACGGACCGGGAGTAGCGGCGCTGTCTCAAAAGTGGGCGTGAAATTTGTAGTCCCCGTGTGTCTCTATACCACTGTGATCCACCACAGTGTTTTGCATTTGATTACAGCACCCTTATCTTTTGTTCTTCTTTACATTGTTCTACATCCACAGCAGTTAATTAAAGCAATAAGCCACAAGAGGCTGTGGTTTACCCTGGAAATGAGAAGTGAGGCCCGTCACAGATACGATTTTTTTAAAAATAATTTCAATATCCACCAGTTTTTGAGGGTGGAAGGTGGAGGGAGAGGTTAGGGGGCGGGATGAAGCTGACGATTGGTTGCTGCTATTCATAATAAATGACCATTGTAATATTATTATTACTAGTATTAGTATTATTATGATATATTACTGTTATTATTCTATACCATAAAAAAAGAAAGAATGAAAGTTAATTCAGCATAATACACACATTGTGCTTTCTCTTTCATGTGTGTAAATGTGGCCCTCATATTTTTTTTGTTCATGTATTTTACAGTGAAACATCAAAGAAATGCTGCCCCCACCTGGCCATCTGGATCTCTCTAGAGCACCATTCACTCTCCAGGTAATGACGGCTGATCACACAGATGGTCTTTCTGCTGCCATAGATGGCATCTGTAATGTTCTCTATGATGGGTTTACCTGGAAATAAAACACACAGACATTATTCACACCACGTTTGAAACTATTTCTTGAGAAACAGACAAATACATGTTATTAGCCTACATACTGTGATAATAATGCCACTGAAGACAACACAGTTTTTTAGACAGAGAGGGGTTCCTACAGATAGATTTATATGAATACAGCATTACTTCGAGACAGAGAGAGGTTTGTACCTGGTAGGAAGTCTCGGTGGTGCAGACAGAGTCTCCAGCCCTGCTCTCCCTCCAGCACTGGAAGCATTTCTCTGCAAACCCAGAGCTCATCGTGAACGTTGTAGGAGATGAAGGCATCGTAGCGCTGAGGAGACCCCCTCTTTCTTTCCTTGGCATCATGAATGAAGGCCAGGAAGAGGTAGTAGGTATAGAGAAGATGCAACCTCAGGAAGTGGTAGGTGAAGGATGTTAGCAGAGTTAGCACAATCACACAAGTGGAGGAAAGGAAGCAGATGAAGCTAGCGTCCACCCAACAGGAATGAATGTCAAAGTCCAGAAACCTGGTTCCCTTTTTAGCCAGAGGATAGGCACAAGTATAGCGGTGAGCGTCAACTACCTGCGTTTGGTTGTTGTTCTGCATCCACTGCTGAAAGTCAGCATTAGAGCAATCACAAGCTAAAGGGTTGTCAGCCATGTTAATATACCTGAGAGCAGGGAGAAAACTGAACACAGAGACATTGATCACCGTCAACTCATTCTGGCTCAGATCCAGACAAAAGAGTCTAGTCAGATTGGCTTGTGCCAGGAAATCCAGGGACGTCAGATTACAGCTTTTTAAGGAAAGAATCTTCAGCTGTGGTACATATTTAAATGTGTCTGGGTCCGGTTGTTTACCATGGACAACTTCCAAATGTTCCAAATGTTTCATATCTGAGAGCATGTCCCATACGATATATTTATGCTGGTTTTGTGGACTGAATTCTATTGTTAAGCTCTTCAGGCTCTGCAGTAAGGGTTTATTATAGTTTTTCCATTGTAACTCATGGGGAGATGTCCTTTTTGTGGGGTTATTAAAATCTAGACTAAGTGTTTCAAGTTCATCTAGTCCTTCAAAAAAGTTGTTGTTCCATGGAACGGAGACAGCCAAGTTATTGCATTCCATGTCTAATTGCTTGAGCGATTTCAGACTCATGAAATCCCCTTTCATGGGCGATGAGATGTCATTCATTCTTAAATCCAAACGTTCTAGTTTGTGTAGGCCAGTCTTGAATGTGACGCCATACCAGTTAATAAAATTATGAACCAGAGTTAGAACCTTTAACTCATTAAGATGTTGAAAAACACACGGTTTGAGTTCAAATATGTGGTTGTAATCTAGATGAAGGTGTGTGAGTCTGGTTAAATTTAAGAAGTCTGAGCAGCTTAAATCATTAATACGATTGCCACTCAGGTCAAGGATTTGAAGCATGGAGAGATTCTTAACATCGTCTGGAACTTTGGAAAGCTGGTTTTCGCGGAGGTTCAGTTGACTCAGTTGTTTCATTTGTTTTATTAAATCCTTAGACAGTTCAATCAGTCCATTACCTGTTAGATCCAGGTTGGTAAGCTGAGTACAATGTGACAGTATTTCACTAACGCTGTCATTGATGTTACCTACCATAAGTGTCCTCAGTGTGGGTATTTTGCAGATCATATTTAAGAGATCTCTGTCTATCCCCTCAGAGTACCCCAGCATTAGGTACTCCAGTGAATCAAAGCTCTGTAGAGCCTTTCTGATGGTGTTAGACATAATAGAACCAACCAAATACACTGTAGTTATATTCCTTAGAAAATACTTGTCTGGTATGTCCCACTTCCATCCATTACTATTATAACAGTCTGACAGGTCGATTGTCTTAAGATGTGGAAATACAGCTGTTGTGATGCTAAACTTTTTTATTGACTGTGACGTCACTTTCAACTCCCTGAGCTCAGAGGACATGTTTAATGGCAGATATTTTGACTGAAAAGACTCATAAATTGCAATGTTCAGCACCTGTAAGCTTGGTAGTTGTAAGACGGGGATGATATCTGTCATTCGAGTGCATTTCAGACTTACTTCCTGTAAGCTGGTGAGTGACTGGAAGGCAGCAGGGTTGAAGAATTGGATATCGTTAACATCCAAATTCAGTATCAAGAGGTTAGACAGTCCCTGAAACATATTGTCTGTCAGTCTTGTAAGTTTGTTATCGTACATACTGAGCTCTTTAAGTTGCATCAAAGGGACAAAAGCCCCGTCATCTACATGAGTTATTGAGTTAGAACTCAGACCCAATAATGTGAGATTTGTCATATGGTAAAAATCTGTCTTGAGTATCTTTAGGATGAAATTGCCCTCTAGTATTAATGATGTAATGTCTCTGGGAATGTCGTCTGGTATACTATTAAGATTACATTCTTTACAATCCGCTAAAACACCAGCATTGTCATTGACATTATCATAGTAAAGAATAGTGCAGTCTTTCAGGAAGTAAGCCAGTATAGGACTAAGATAAAGCGTGAACAACAGAAATAAGAAGGAGAAAAAATGGCAGCTTCCTGTCTGTAGCATCATGGCTGTCTTCAGGGTCAACTGTCAGGTTCTTTTGGTGCAGTAATTCTGCTGTGGACACTGGTTGGTGACAACACTGTTCAGCATTGATGATCTAAAGAGGATACAACAGTAAAACAGTTACTGTTCACATGTCACCTTTTATTTGATCTTTAGGGGGTTCTAGGCAACTTTAGAGATAAAAAAAAATAGATTCAAACTTGGCTCTGCCCCTCCACTCCCCCCCCCCACTCCCTCACCCACCCTCCCCCGTTCGCCCCCCCTCTCAACGTAACACTGAAGCCCCCGCCCCCCGGCCGTCCTCCCACGTGGATGATTGTTGTGTTCTAAACTGCACATGCGCGCGTGCACACGGACGCTTACACACACACATGCACTTCATTTCATCGTACCTGCAAGATCTCTTCTCAGCCCAAAACATATATATATAACGATACCTGAAGCTGCTGGACAATGAGTGATGTAGGTATATTATACATGTTGTAATAAAAATGGTGCATTTATCGTGTGTTTATGGCTTTGTTCACGTTTATGAACGAACGTCTAGATAATGTTGGATTATGAACACACCCTCGCGCTGTTATTGGCTAGAACTCTGTTTCATCCTTATCAAATATATATCCTAATACCAAATCAAATATATACATAATTTCATACTCTTTATTCTCTTCATACTTTATTCCTAATCCCTGTGTGTTACTACCTGTTTACTCTTTTTATAATAATAATAATAATTATTATTATTATTATTAGTGTAGTAGTAGTAGTAGTATTTTAACAATTTACAATTTAGGCATTTGGCACAGGGGTTTTAAATAGGTGGTCCGGGACCCCCAGGGGTTCGTAAGAGTTACTACAGGGGGGTCGCCAAATCGTTGTGTGATAGGAAATATCATAATAAATTTTTTTTTACATTAACAACTTGAACCTTAGCATCCCTATTCTGGAGGGAACATTCACCAGCTATTTTCAGCAAAGAGGTTTGGTGTAGAAGGAAAAAAGAGCAGTCCAAGTACAGAGCCACACGTCAAGTTTACTATTGAGGGGTTTAAATGTCTAAAAAAGACACATTAACATGAATTCAAAATATTAATAGAAAAGATAATGTGTAAACAAAAAACATTAATTGGCACAACACTGATGATAGTGCTGTCAAACTATTCTATGAAGCTATCTATGAAATCTATAAAAAGGTTAAATCTACAACATAATGCTAAACAATATGTAGTGGGGGTCCCTGATTAATATCTCTCTCCACTAGGGGGTCATTGGATTAAAAACATTGAAGACCCCTGATTTAGCAGGTGCAGAATTAGCAGAGAAAGCATGAACTTTAGACAGCAAACATGGTCAATACTAATAATACTGTATAAAACAGAAAAGTTACAAGTAGTTTCCAGGAAGAAGAAGGAATTGAAACATTGGATCCTACCTGAAGTCCTAAGACTCAGTGACAATCATCCTTCCAGTGTGTTAATCAGAGGAGAATGAAGGATCCGCTCAGCTGGCACCTCAGATGACAAAGGGTGCGTTCAGAAATGCACACCAGGAGCGCACTCACATATTAGTTTGTATTGGCCAGTGCGCTCAGTGCTATATATCCCAACGCACCCATCAGTGAGAGAAGTGGAAAACAAAGCACCGTACCAATGCAGAAGTTCTTCACTTCAATGACAATAGAGGAGAGAAGGGCAAAACAAAGCACCGTACCAATGCAGAAGTTCTTCACTTCAATGACAATAGGACATAATCACTGTGTACAGTATAAACAACACCTTACCTTCTCCTCCTCTGTGAGGACAGAGAGATGTGCTACATTCCAGTTAACGCTTTTACTACCTATTACTGTGTATCATATGAAAGGAAGAAGCTGGGTATTGGTCCTGTGTTTTATTTTAATCAGTGGTTCTCAAAGTGGGGCTAGGGGGTGTTTGAGGGCGTTCCAGAGGTTCCCCAGCTATGTTTTTGACAGTTAGGAAAGAACCAAATGGAACTTTAAAGGCATGTATGGGGGGGTCTGTCATGGAAGTCCATTTGACCACAGCTCAGGTGACACATAACATGACAATAGAGGAGAGAAGTGCAAGTCAAAGCACCGTATCAATGCAGAAGTACTTCACTTCAATGGCAATAGGATGGTAATGATCAGTACAAAAAAAACAAAGAGCCCTATCTTACATCCAACCTTCTCCTTCTCTTTGAGGACAGGATAGATGGATGAATTCACTGTGAATGATCTCCAGACTGTTTGTCATGTTACCTTTCTACCTCTGCTGTGTGTCTTCCACCCAGCACTGTTATTCAGGGTTCACACTGGCAGAGACAACGCTACAGTCTAATATTCATGTTCAATGGAAGCCTCAGGCCATTTTATGGGGGGGCCTGGGGGGCAATTGCCCCCCCTGGTGGCCGGCCAATTTTCTTTTTCTTATTTACTTTAAAAAAATCACACCCTGTGTGAAGTGGGCGGTGTCTTGCTAGCTAATCACAATACTGAATGGAGTCAACCAATCATGTACAAAAGATAAATACATTTATTGAAACACTCTTTATGATGGACGAAACCATAACTTGAGAAAAACAAATTTATGGTTTTTCTCAAGTTATGGTTTCTTATATAGGGCTATGCACATGTATCATGTGACACTGGCCAATCACAGTCCTGAATAGATTGTGATTGGCCAATCACGGTGCAGGATAATTGTACAAATTTCCAAACCTCACTTATAGGGGCGGTTTCACAGCGCAGGATATTTGTACATTTTTCCAAACCTCACTTATAGGGGCGGTTTCACCGCCCAAAAATCACACCCTGTGTGAAGTGGGCAGTGTCTTGCTAGCTAATCACAATACTGAATGGAGTCAACCAATCGTGTACAAAAGATAAATACATTTATTGAAACTCTCTTTATGACAGGGGCACGGTGGCGCAGTCGGTAGCGCTGTCGCCTCACAGCTAGAAGGTCCTGGGTTCGATTCCCGCCGGGGACGCTGTGGGCACTGGGGGCGTGTCTTCTCCTCCGCGTCATCAGCGCCCATACCCTAGGTGGGGTTGGCGAAAGGGCCTACTCTGTGTGGAGTTTGCATGTTCTCCCCGTGTCTCCTAGGGTAGTTAATACCCTCACAAAAACATGTAGTAATCCTGGTCACTATACCGCCTCCCCCATGACAGCCGGGGCGCCTGATGGAGGGGAAGGGAACTGGTTGGAATAACGTGTTCCTTCCACGCGCTACGTCCAACCAGGGAAACTCCCCCCTGTCAGGTGACAAGAAGGTCAGTTGGCTCTCATGCCTGAAGGAAGCATGAGCTCGGCCCTGGCCTCCCTACTGTGGGGTGACAGGTGTAATGCTGGTGTAGTGCCCAGGATCACTTAGGAAATTGGCACCGGGTGAAAAAAAAATGGGTTACAAAAATCGCGGGATAAAAATTTAGATTAAAAAAAAGAAACTCTCTTTATGATGGACGAAACCATAACTTGAAAAAAAGAAAGGTATATATTTTTTCAAGTTATGGTTTCTTATATAGGGCTATGCACATGTGTCATGTGACACTGGCCAATCACAGTCCTGAATAGATTGTGATTGGCCAATCACGGTGCAGGATAATTGTACAAATTTTGTACACAGGATAATTGTAGAAATTTCCAAACCTCACTTATAGGGGCGGTTTCACCGCCCAAAAATATATAATTTTTTTTTGCTAATATATGGCAAGTATACAGAATATATGCTGCATATATGCCATATTCATGTTCATATATGTGGATAGATGAAGTATATGTCTCTTCTATGCCACACATATGGATATATATGTACATATATAGAGACATATATATGTACATATATAGAGACATATATATGTACATATATAGAGACATATATATGCAGGTGGCCAATTTCTTATGTCTCATATATGATAAACGTATATGTTGCATATATAAAAACATATTTGTTCATATATTTTCTTTGCCCCCCCTGCTGGCAGAGGCAAAAATAGCCTATGATGGAATTCATTAACATGAAGAGACAAAGCTACATATTCAAGTCATCTTAGTAAACCCATTTCAACCGGGAAAGCATCTGTGTCATTTTAGATTTTAGGCTATTCAAAAACAGCAGATGTATGTGAGCTTGTACATCTGCAATTTAAAAAAAAAACATTTTTCAAAAATCTTGAAAGTGATTGAAAAATTTTTTTTTTGAATTTCTTTAAACACATATCTTCTTTTCTGGGGGTCCCTGGTAAAAACATTTTCAGATGGGAGTCCGCGGCCAAATACATATCAATTGTGGGGGTCCTTGGCATGAAAAGGTTTTGAGAACCACTGATTTAGAAGGCCTCAGGTCTTCATGGGTTAATTCCCCTGGTTGATGTGTGTTAGTGGTTCTCAAAGTGAGGTCCAGGGACCTCCTGGGTTACTTGAGGGGTTCTAAATGGACCCTTACAGGTCTGTAACTTTATGGTGGTCCTTGAAATTTAAAAAAGTGTGGGCACCACCCGATGTAGGAGGAGCTGCTTGTCTCCTCAGGTAGCCTCTGGGATCAAGACCGTTTTGGGGTTTCTGATCCGGTCTGGACAGAAATAACTTTACGTCATCAGGCGGCCGGAACATCATGTATTTTATTAATAAATCATTAAATGAACAAATCAATATAAATCATGTGTCACAGTACTCAAATGCTTGTCAAATATGTATTAGAAGTTACCAATAAAAGTATAAAAATCCATCTTAGCAAAGACTAATTACCAAAGCAATATATTCAATACAATTTGTATATAAAGGAGCAAAATGATCAGTAAAATGTATGTAAATTAGTTCAATGCTAATAATGAATGCTTTAAATGAGCAAAAAATACCATTAATTAAGATTATATATCATCATGTATGCATATATCAAAGCTGATTAATATGGTAATGAGTAATGAAGAAAGACATACATGTAAATGTAAAGTTAGGGAGAATAGAGCCTCAGTGAGACCCTTGTATTCAGTTAAACAACCAATCCACTTTTTCTGTTAAATCAATAAAAAAAAACATCTTCCACCGTCACCATTTTCAACAAACATTGGTTTAAAACCACACTGTCATGCTCTCAGTGTGCGGACCGTTGGCGATAGAGCTTTCAGTGTGGCACCCCCTGACCTCTGGAACTCTCTCCCATGGAGATTCACCAGACTGAGAACACTGGACTCTTTCAAGTCCGCACTGAAGAGACACTTTCTGCAATTAGTTTGTTTATTTTGTGTATTGTAAAGCATCCTTGGGTTTCTGAAAGGCGCTACATAAATTCAAGTTATTATTTTTATTATTATTCTTATTATTCTTATTATTATTATGCTCTCACCAACCTCTATTACCTGTATTGTGTAATTTGTAATTCTTTCTTTGAATTGTACATGATCCATGCTAAGTAAACATATATAAAATATACATTAAATCAAAGGGAATTACATTAAACTAGAAAATGTGCTCCTCGGAGCACAGGTCTCCGCCAGGCGAGGTGGTAAAACTGTTCCTGATTGATTCTGTCTTACATATCGTGATGTCACGTGAAGCTTGACCAATGTTAGGTGTTCACAGACCATGTACCCATGTATGGAGCTGGACGGACACACGCACGGACAATATTGTGATGTCACTGGACGGACACACACACGGACGGACAAAGTGAAAACATAGGCATACCATGCCTTCGGCCTGGCGGAGACAATTAAATTCAAATACAAAGTAAAACAAAATGATCAAATCCAATAGAAGGTCAAATAAAAAGTAAAATAAAAACATTGTTTCCAATTGGAATAATAAAAAACGGGGTTAATGGAACAAAAAAAACATTTACTTAAAGAGATGAGTCTTACGAGGTTCTTTAAAAAAATACAAGCAGGTCACAGGTAAGACTAGCACTGTCTGTTAATGTTAACAGCAAACAACAAAACAAACGCTCCCCCATCCCCAACAGGACGATTTTCTCCTTCAAAATCAATTAAAATTCCCCACCAGATTCCCCTTTCATTCACATTCACCGTAACATAATTACATGAAATAACAGATTATTCATTCAAACCCAGGTCTCTTTGTGAGGTCTCGTGTGAGGTGTGTCCAGAGCTCTGCGTAGGTTCTGCCAGAACAGTCCAGGGTGCTGTCCAGCCTGGGACCAGCTCAGGTAGGTGTGTCTCTTCACCAGCCTCCTCATGTGATAGTAGGGAGACAACTGGTGGGCTGGAATGTCCTCCAGAAACACCAGGATCAATACGTCCTTCTGTTCATCAAACAGACGGTAGCTGCACACAGGAGACCAGAGGACATTTACACTCAGTCAACTTTCATTTACATTAAGTAACACTTTATTTACATTAAGTAACACTTTATTTATATTAAGTAACACTTTATTTACATTAAGTAACACTTTATTTATATTAAATAACACTTTATTTACACTGAGACAAACTACTAGTTGCATTAAAAACATTTGTTTTCTGCTTTTCAGCAGTTTTCTACTGCTTGCATTTAGAAAGGCACAGTATTTACAGTAAATAAAGTTATAGTGTGACACTGCCACATACATGTCTGAAAGGGTATATTTCCTGCCCATGTATTGGTATTGAATGACTCATAACATACTTGGTGATAACAAAGGTAATATATTGGTTAAAAAGATGGTTGAATATTTAACACCTAAATGTAATGTTTTGTTTTGTTTTGTTTTGATGAAAACATCCATTCATTCTCTGTTGTCAGGGTTCATTCCATAGGGGGTGCTGTGGGGGAAAAGCAGCACATGTTGTAAAAGTTCCAGGAAGTGATAGCTGGTAGAACAGTTCCAGGAAGTGCGGCTGTGAGGGTTCCATTTTGGGAGGTAAAGAGTGTTTGTTGTGGTTTGACAGAGACTTTTTAAATTAAAGCCTACACTGTAATCCACATCAGAACTTTAAACAATTGAATATTGTAGTGGATAAACTTTAAGACCTGAATAAAGGAAGCTTGGTCCAAATGAAGAGGATATTCTGATGGTGGGTATCATCAACAAACACATTCACACAAACAGAAAACACACATTCAGTGAATGTTCAATTCCTCTGTAATGCAAGGCACCAAATCACCAATCTGGGAACCCAAATCCAACTGAAAATGAAAAACAGCGACCTCTGCTGTTTGTTCTATGTCTGTTGGCTCTGGGCGGAAGAAAACGTGACACCAGTGCGCAAGGAAACCGGGGTTTAGAGGTCTGCCTTCAGCTTTCACTTCCGGTGGGTGCCACTATGTTTTCATTCCCACTAACAATATTTCTACACGGAACACTAACTCCACTTCTCCCAGAGAACATGGATGGTTTTGGTTATAAGCCCACTTGTTTCTATGATGAAAGAGTAAGTTAAAATGTGAATATCTTTCCGTGGTTTTGTCTGCTCCGCGGACGCTATTGTTAAATTATTTTGGGTTTGTTTCGAGGGGGAAAGATCGACGGACATGTGAATCCCGCCCACTACATTTGATTGGGTAAAGCGCGGCCTGCTTCCTGATCTGAATGCGCACACGTTATGACGAACCTCCCCGACAGATTCCAACGCAGTGCAGAATCTGTTCTTGAGAGATTACCAAATCACAAACAATGTGACAAAACATCCTGGATTGTAGGGAGACATAATCATTGTGATGGAGCCTCTACCCTCCTCCAGCTCTGATACCACTGTGATCCACCACAGTGTTTTGTATTTGATTACAGCACCCTTATCTTTTGTTCTTCTTTACATTGTTCTACATCCACAGCAGTTCATTAAGGCAATAAGTCACAAGAGGCTGTGGTTTACCCTGGATATGTGAGGCCCGTCACGGAGCAGAGTGCTTCAGACCCTCTTATAGCTGTTCTAACATCACAGTAAACCACAGCCTTTCAGACCCTCTTATAGCTGTTCTAACATCACAGGAAACCACAGCCTTGCATGGCTTATTGCATTTCTAAAATGGTTACCAAATATGTTAACATGAAAATCATAGACATATCCTAATTAAAGGATTTAATTGTTTAACAATTTTTAATAATTTCAGTATCCACCAGTTTCTGAGGGTGATGGGAGAGGTTAGGGGGCGGGATGAAGCTGACTTGGTTGCTGCTATTCATAATAAATGACCATTGTAATATTATTATTACTAGTATTAGTATTATTATGATTTATTACTGTTACTGTTATTATTCTATGCCATAAAAAAAGAATGAAAGTTAATTCAGCATAATACATTGTGTGGAAATTGATAATTGTGTTGCCTCTTTCATGTGTGTAAATGTGGCCCTCATAATTGTTTTTCATGGATTTTACAGTGAAACATCAGAGAAATGGCGCCCCCACCTGGCCATCTGGATCTCTCTAGAGCACCATTCACTCTCCAGGTAATGATGGCTGATCACACAGATGGTCTTTCTGCTGCCATAGATGGCATCTGTAATGTTCTCTATGATGGGTTTACCTGGAAATAAAACACACAGACATTATTCACACCAGATTCAAAACTATTTCACTTCTTGAGAGACAGATAAACATATAGTATCACACACTGTAGTAATAATAATGCTATCAAAGACGACACCGTTTTTCAGACCGAGAGAGGTCCCTACCTGCTTACAAGTGTTGTTGACAGAGAGACAGACAGATTAATATAAATACAATATTATTTAGAGACAGAGAGAGGTTTGTACCTGGTAGGAAGTCTCGGTGGTGCAGACAGAGTCTCCAGCCCTGCTCTCCCTCCAGCACTGGAAGCATTTCTCTGCAAACCCAGAGCTCATCGTGAACGTTGTAGGAGATGAAGGCATCGTAGCGCTGAGGAGACCCCCTCTTTCTTTCCTTGGCATCATGAAGGAAGGCCAGGAAGAGGTAGTAGGTATAGAGAAGATGCAACCTCAGGAAGTGGTAGGTGAAGGATGTGAGCAGAGTTAGCACAATCACACAAGTGGAGGAAAGGAAGCAGATGAAGCTAGTGTCCACCCAACAGGAATGAATGTCAAAGTCCAGAAACCTGGTTCCCTTTTTATCCAGAGGAAAGCCACAAGTGTAGCGGTGAGCATCAACTACCAGTGTTTGGTTGTTGTTCTGCATCCACTGCTGAAAGTCAGCATTAGAACAATCACAAGCTAAAGGGTTGTAAGCCATGTTAATATATCTGAGAGCAGGGAGAAAACTGAACACAGAGACATTGATCACCGTCAACTCATTATGGCTCAGATCCAGCCAGGAGAGTCTAGTCAGATTGGCTTGTGCCAGGAAATCCAGGGACGTCAGATTACAGTTTATTAAGGAAAGAGTCTTCAGCTGTGGTACATACTTAAATGAGTCTGGGTCCGGTTGTTTACCATGGATAACTTCCAAATGTTCCAAATGTTTCATATCTGAGAGCATGTCCCATACGATATATGTATGCAGGTTGTGTGGACTGAATTGTATTGTTAAACTCTTCAGGCTCTGCAATAAGGTGGTATTATAGTTTGGCCTTTGTAACTCATGGGGAGTTGAAGATGTCATTTTTAAGTCGCTATTAAAATTTAGACTTAGTGTTTCAAGTTCATCTAGTCCTTCAAAATAGTTGTTGTTCCATGGAACGGAGACAGCCAAGTCATTGCATTCCATGTCTAATTGCTTGAGCGATCTCAGACTCATGAAATCCCCTTCCCCTTGGGGTGATGAGATGTCATTCATTCTTAAATCCAAAGCTTCTAGTTTGTGTAGGCCAGTCTTGAATGTGGCACCATACCAGCTAATAAAATTATGAACCAGAGTTAGAACCTGTAATTCATTAAGATGTTGAAAAACACACGGTTTGAGTTCAAATATGCGGTTGTTATCTAGATAAAGGTGTGTGAGTCTGGTTAAATTTAAGAAGTCTAAGCAGTTTAAATCATTGATATGATTGTTTCTCAGGTCAAGGATTTGAAGCATGGAGAGATTCTTAACATCATCTGGTACTTTGGAAAGGCCGTTTCCGCCGAGGTTCAGGTCACTCAGTTGTTTAATTTGTTTTATTGAATCCTTAGACAGTTCAGTCAGGACATTAAATGATAGATCCAGGCTTGTAAGCTGAGTACAATTTGACAGTGTTTTACTAAGGCTGTCATCGATGTTACCCTCCAAACGAAGTGTTCTCAGTGTGGGTATTTTGCAGATAATATCTAAGAGATCTCTGTCTATCCAATTGTACCACAGCTGTAGGTTCTCCAGTGAATCAAGGTTCTGTAGAGACTTTCTGAGGGTGTTATTAGACATAATATCACCAATCAAATATAACATAGTTATATTCCTTAGAAAATACTTGTCTGGTATGTACCACTCCCATCCATCATCATTACAACATTCTGACAGGTCGATTGTCTTAAGATGTGGAAATACAGCTGTTGTGATGCTAAACTTTTTTATGGAGTTTGACATCACTCTCAACTCCCTGAGCTCAGAGGACATGTTTAATGGCAGATCTTTTGACTGAAAAGACTCTAACTCATTAATTTTGATGTTCAGCACCTGTAAGCTTGGTAGTTGTAAGACGGGGATAATATCTGTCATTTGAGTGCACTTCAGACTTACTTCCTGTAAGCTGGTGAGTGACTGGAAGGCAGCAGGGTTGAAGAATTGGATATAGTTATTAAGCAAGTTCAGTATCAAGAGGTTAGACAGTCCCTGAAACATATTGTCTGTCAGTGTTGTTAGTTTGTTATCGTACATATTGAGCACTTTAAGTTGCACCAAAGGGTCAAAAGCCCCGTCATCTACATGAGTTATTGAATTACTGCTCAGATCCAAATGTGAGAGATTTGACAGATGGTCAAAATCTGTCCTGTTTATCTTTTGGATCTTATTGCCCCAAAGTGTTAATGATATAACGTCTCTGGGAATGTCGTCTGGTATGTTATCAAGACCACGAAAATAACAATCCACTGAAACACCAGCAGTGACATCGTCAGAGTAAAGAATAGTGCAGTCTTTCAGGAAGTAAGCCAGTATAGGACTAAGATAAAGCGTGAACAACAGAAATAAGAAGGAGAAACAAAGCCAGCTTCCTGTCTGTAGCATCATGGCTGTCTTCAGGGTCAACTGTCAGGTACTTTTGGTGGAGTAATTCTGCTGTGGACACTGGTTGGTGACAACACTGTTCAGCATTGATGATCTAAAGAGTATACAACAGTAAAACAGTAAAAGTTAACTTTTCATTCTTAATATCAAATAAGATCATCCTTCTATAAATACATTAGTCTGCCCCAACGCTCCTGATTTCGTGTATAGAGGGGCGGGTGTATAGAGCCGGCGAGAGACTGCGCCTGATCCCATTGGTTCACCGATCTGTCCGTCAACCCCCGCCCCGTTAACACAACATTACGAGAGACGCCCACTGCACTCTGGTTGGTTGGGAAATGAAACACTTCCTCATACCCAGTACAGGCTATGGTTGGGCCAGGCTTTTATTTTTTAGGTAAACTAAACAATAAAAGCCTGGAGATCGAGGCTATAAATACATAGGCCCTATCAATGGAACGTACAAACCAGCTTAAATTCAAGCCCCAGAATCACGTCCACGTTAGATTTATCAAGGTGGTGTACCCTGTCAATCACAGTGTAAGAATCGCCGGCTGTTGATAAGTGTGGCAACATCCAGCCCGATGACAAAAGCCCCAAAAGCCATTAACAGACGCTTTAGAGTTACAACAAATGGAATACCAAATGCTGGGCCATCAGATCTAACATGTCAGCCCATAACACCTCCAGTCACAGGTTCTCTAGTTCTCTCAGCCAACCGTCCTCAGAGTACATCTAACACTAACTATAGGCTTAATCTCAAAATAGAGAAATTTAAAACATTTTATTTAAGTCATCTTTTACCTTCCTCCATGTGGAGCCATGACTGCTTGACATCTGAGCCCGGTGCAGGAGAAGAAGCCCCAAAAACCTAAGAGCCCAAAGGGCCCAAAAAGCCTGTCCAAATCCAAAACCCCAAAAGCCTGCACGATGCTCTTGTGAGAGCCCTTATATACTGTAGTACGGTATCAAGGAAGTTCCCCAGACATGAGTGTGTGTGTGTGTGTGTGTGTGTGTGTGTGTGTGTGTGTGTGTGTGTGTGTGTGTGTATGTGTGTGCACGTAGTAGGTGTGCACGCCTAGGTGATTCTTCAAAGGGTCGAGAAGTCAGTGTGTCTGTATGTGGCTTTTGGTGGCTTTTTTCAACAGCCACCCACTCACACAAAAAACCTTACTTTGCACCTGCAGGCTGTATGTCACGTAGCAGCGGGTGCAGTGCACATACAGGAAATGCAAAACCGCAAAAGGCCTCTGCCTGCTGCAAACCTTCGAATGCACCTCAGCAGTCATTTCAACCAGTCAATATCATAATCCTTCTTTAGGAAAATCAAGTGATAATATAATTTCAAGCCTATATCCTAAAGTGAGCTGTTCAACATGAATTACGTTCTAATACATTTCCATATGTTCAACAATATTTTGATAGCAGATGTTCCTGTATGTTATGGAGACGAGACAGTAACTTTTAAAGCCCTAGTTCCGAGTTCAACAACTACTGGTGGGCAGTGACTTTACTACTGGTGGGCAGTGACTTTACTACTGGTGGGCAGTTACTTTACCACTGGTGGGCAGTGACTTTACTACTGGTGGGCAGTGACTTTACTACTGGTGGGCAGTGACTTTACTACTGGTGGGCAGTGACTTTACTACTGGTGGGCAGTGACTTTACCACTGGTGGGCAGTGACTTTACTACTGGTGGGCAGTGACTTTACTACTGGTGGGCAGTGACTTTACTACTGGTGGGCAGTGACTTTACCACTGGTGGGCAGTGACTTTACTACTGGTGGGCAGTGACTTTACCACTGGTGGGCAGTGACTTTACTACTGGTGGGCAGTGACTTTACTACTGGTGGGCAGTGACTTTACCACTGGTGGGCAGTGACTTTACTACTGGTGGGCAGTGACTTTACTACTGGTGGGCAGTGACTTTACTACTGGTGGGTAGTGACTTTACTACTGGTGGGCAGTGACTTTACTACTGGTGGGCAGTGACTTTACCACTGGTGGGCAGTGACTTTACCACTGCGCCACCCGAGTGCCCACTTTAGAGTAATTTCTGATCAACAGCAAGTGACTTTCAAAATGTTATCCCATACCTACCAACTTGAAACAATTTAGATTTTTCCCACACTTTTTCAATACAAATGGCAGTGAATGACATTTCAAAATGTTGGTTGATATCTACTAAAATATCTACTGCTTAAACAATTTTTTTCAAGACCGATAATAATGACTAAACATTAGACTGTTTAGTCCTTTAACATAGAAAGGTCTTCATCCATGTCTTTGTACATTTGTGTTTGCATACCAGTTTAGCTTGGAGATGTTTCTTTATCTTTAGACACACATGATGTAATAGTTACTGGGGTTGCATCATTAAACCATGCCTTAAACTATATTTATGTTGCTTTATTATTACATAATTATTCTCAGAGACAATATTATCCTCTCTGTAGTTTACATTTCAGTGAGTTTAATTCTCCAGTCCTCCTGTGTGATGCTTTCATTGTCTGTCATTGGTTTATTTAAGATATAATACAGAAAAGTCACAAGAAACAGCAGTTTACAGGATGGTTTTCAGAGCAGCTTGTAAATGCTTCTGTACCAAAGGAATGCAAATATGTAAACGTACCTGAACTCCTAAACATCAGTGACAATCATCCTTTCAGTGTGTTACTGCCAGAGGAATGAAGCATCATATGAGATGATGACATCATATTTGTGTCTATAGTAGAGATAAGAGAAAGAGGAAGTACAGTACCCTAAATATTAATACCCTATAATAATGTTGTGATTAATGTGTGTAATAGAGTGTCATGGGGAGGGGGGGGGTCATAAATGAATGGCATATGTTATGCTTTTGTCCTGCAAACAGTTTCACAAGGCAGGGCAAGTTTATTAGCTTGTGTCCTTGCCTACTGTAAGTCACTCTGGATTAAGAGCGTCTGTTAAATGCCTAAACTGTAAACTGTATTAGTATAGCACATTTCAACAACGAAGGCAATTCTACATTATGTGCTTTACATAAAACATCAAGCAAAGAAAACACATTATTAGGATTATTGTTTAGGATACATTATAACAGAGGAACCTGCAGTTTACTGGGAGTTTGTTCCAGATATGTGGAGCATTAAAACTAAATGCTGCTTCAACACGTTTAGATCCTTTCCCAGATGAACCTGAGAGATCTGGATGGTTCATTTTGGCCCCTAAACCATTCAAAGCTTTAGAAACAAACAGTAGTATTTTGAAATCAATTATTTGACACTCAGGGAGCCAGTGTAAGGATTTAAGAACTGGAGTGATATGCAAGGTCCTAGAAGATATGCAAGGAAGGTCCTAGAAGATGTGTTCTCTCCCCAGGGCGGGATCTGCTACATCATGCAGCAGTGTGTGTGAGGTGTCCTAGGCTGCTTTGGTCCTATACATAACATGATCAATCACTAACTAGATCATTGCTTGGCATGGATCCTAATTTAAAGAACATGATTGATGTAGATCTAAATGTCCTTACACACAGGGAGTGTGATAAATAAACAATCCATTAATGTGTTGCAAATAGAATGATCACAGACTCATCAGAGCTTTGATTGATTGAATACTTTATTAACAAGTTTGTTAACAGTACAGTTGGTACGATAAAAGGTTACGCTAACAAGGATAACACAAAAAGACCATGGGCTTGTTGTGGTCCATTGTATTCAATGTATCAGTAATACATACATACAATGCAATGCAATACAATACAATATACAACTCATATCAGTAATCGGTAAAGGTATATTTACAGAGAGAGGAGGGGTGGGGGGGGGGGGCAGAGGATGCCACTACCAAAGTGGTCAAAGGTGTTAAACTAAGACCAATTGTATTTTAATGTCAGCTATTCTTTTAGTTTAGTTTTGAGTTTTGGTAGGGAGTCAAGATCTTTAATGGGTTTTGTTAGGGCATTCCACATTTTGGCGGCAGTATAGTAGAATGCATATACCCCAATTTTTTAGACGAATTTAGGGGTAACTAGGTCAGATGAGCTTCCTCTGGTGTTATGCCCATGAGCATCACTCACTCTAGAGAAGTAGTTAGACAGGTATCTGGTCACTGAACCTCTGAGTTTCTTATCAGTAAACTGTTTGGGTCATTTGTCCATCATTAGTAACAATGTACGTATGTATACAGATACATAGATTATTCATTCAAACCCTGGTCAGTGTGAGGTGTGTCCAGAGCTCTGCGTAGGTTCTGCCAGAACAGTCCAGGGTGCTGTCCAGCCTGGGACCAGCTCAGGTAGGTGTGTCTCTTCACCAGCCTCCTCATGTGATAGTAGGGAGACAACTGGTGGGCTGGAATGTCCTCCAGAAACACCAGGATCAACACGTCCTTCTGTTCATCAAACAGACGGTAGCTGCACACAGGAGACCAGAGGACATTTACACTCAGTCAAGTTGTATGGACAGTTTTATTTATAGTGACCAAGAGCCACAGGGCAGAGAGTTTATCTTCAACAGCTCTGAGTTTTAGCCAACATGGTTCCCCATGCAGCAGTGCTTCTCAAAGCCTGTACTGTAGGGTTAACTGATTATCATGCTGCTGTATGAGGGACCCCCTGGAACCCCCTCAAGGACCCCTGGGGGTCCCCGGACCCCACTTTGAGAACCACTGCGTTGCACTGTCAGCTGACATGATTTAACAGCAGTGGTTTATAATCCCACCTAGTGAAATGATGGAGGAATGTGTCCGACATATGATGCATTTTATGCATAATATTCATATTAACATGACATATAATGCATATGTATGCATAATGTTCATATTAACATGACATATGATGCATATTTATGCATTATATTCATAACATGACATATGATGCATATTTATGCATAATATTCATATTAACATGACATATGATGCATATTTATGCATTATATTCATAACATGACATATGATGCATGTTTATGCATTATATTCATATTAACATGACATATGATGCATATTTATGCATTATATTCATAACATGACATGATGCATATTTATGCATTATATTCACATTAACATGACTTATGATGCATATTTATGCATTATATTCATATTAACATGCCAGTTACAATTCTAACTTTTAGATTAATGAGTTAAAATATTATTTCAACATTCTGAATCTGTGTTTAACAAACGTGTGACTAAAATCTAATTACATGTCATTCTCCTGTAAAGTGGCCGGAATTGTGATGTTTTTGACCTGGGTCACAAATGTACAATGACCAATACGTAAATAAAAAACAGGGGGACTAAAGGGTATAGATAAATTAATTTAATCAATTAAATTATGAATGGGGCTATAATTAGACCCTCCAGAAAAATGTGTTGATGCGATCGCAGAATTTACCGCATAATCAGCAAAATGGCGCATAATTATGCCGGAGTAACGTTTTTTCAAAAAGGCCGCATCGCATAATACGCACATCGCATCGCATAATATGCGATTCGCATAGCATATTTCCGCATATTTCGCAACTTTTAACATATTTTGCATTTTTCGCATATCGCATATTGCCGCATATTTCCGCATATTTCGCAACTTTTAACATATTTCGCATTTTTTGCAACTTTTCGCCTATCGCATATTGCCGCATATTTCACAACTTTCCGCATATTTCGCAACTTCCCGCAATTTCACCGTATAAAATTGCAAAAAAAAAAGCATATTTCGTCGCAAAATCAAGGATTTTAGCCCGCATAATCAAGATTTTTAGCCCGCATAATCAAGAGTTTTAGCCTGTATAATCAAGGATTTTTGCCCGCGTTTTTCTGGAGGGTCTATATAATGCTGCCACTGTAGGGCCCATAACATCTGCAACACTGCCCCCACCTGGCCATCTGGATCTCTCTAGAGCACCATTCACTCTCCAGGTAATGATGGCTGATCACACAGATGGTCTTTCTGCTGCCATAGATGGCATCTGTAATGTTCTCTATGATGGGTTTACCTGGAAAGAAACAATAAAAACTTTATTTAAACCCGATTCAAAACTAATGATGATGCCACTATAAAGACAACACCGGTTTTCAGACAGAGAGAGAGGCCCTTACCTGCTTAAATGTTGTTGACACAAAGAGACAGACATATTTAGATAAATAAAGTATTACTTAGAGACGGAGAGAGGTTTGTACCTGGTAGGAAGTCTCGGTGGTGCAGACATAGTCTCCAGCCCTGCTCTCCCTCCAGCATGGGAAGCATTTCTCTGCAAACCCAGAGCTCATCGTGAACGTTGTAGGAGATGAAGGCATCGTAGCACTGAGGAGACCCCCTCTTTCTTTCCTTGGCATCATGAAGGAAGGCCAGGAAGAGGTAGTAGGTATAGAGAAGATGTGACCTCAGGAAGTGGTAGGTGAAGGATGTTAGCAGAATTAGCACGATCACACAAGTGGAGGAAATGAAGCAGATGAAGCTAGTGTCCACCCAACAGGAATGATAGTCAAAGTCCAGAAACCTGGTTCCGTTTTTATCCAGAGGAAGGCCACAAGTGTAGTGGTGAGCGTCAACTACCAGTGTTTGGTTGTTGTTCTGCATCCACTGCTGAAAGTCAGCATTAGAACAATCACAAGCTAAAGGGTTGTAAGCCATGTTAATATACCTGAGAGCAGGGAGAAAACTGAACACAGAGACATTGATCTCAGTCAACTCATTCTGGCTGAGGTCCAGCCAGGAGAGTCTAGTCAGATTGGCTTGTGCCAGGAAATCCAGGGACGTCAGATTACAGCTTTTTAAGGAAAGAATCTTCAGCTGTGGTACATACTTAAATGAGTCTGGGTCCAGTTGTTTACCATGGACAACTTCCAAATGTTCCAAATGTTTCATATCTGAGAGCATGTCCCATACGATAAATGTATGCAGGTTGTGTGGACTGAATTGTATTGTTAAGCTCTTCAGGCTCTGCAATAAGGTGGTATTATAGTTTGGCCTTTGTAACTCATGGGGAGTTGAAGATGTCATTTTTAAGTTGCTATTAATATTTAGACTAAGTGTTTCAAGTTCATCTAGTCCTTCAAAATAGTTGTTGTTCCATGGAACGGAGACAGCCAAGTTATTGCATTCCATGTCTAATTGCTTGAGCGATTTCAGACTCATGAAATCCCCTTCCCCTTGGGGTGATGAGATGTCATTCATTCTTAAATCCAAAGCTTCTAGTTTGTGTAGGCCAGTCTTGAATGTGGCGCCATACCAGCTAATAAAATTATGAACCAGAGTTAGAACCTGTAATTCATTAAGATGTTGAAAAACACACGGTTTGAGTTCAAATATGTGGTTGTTATTTAGATAAAGGTGTGTGAGTCTGGTTAAATTTAAGAAGTCTAAGCAGTTTAAATCATTAATACGATTGTTACTCAGGTCGAGGATTTGAAGCATGGAGAGATTCTTAACATCATCTGGTACTTTGGAAAGGTCGTTGCCGCAGAGGTTCAGGTCACTCAGTTGTTTAATTTGTTTTATTGAATCCTTAGACAGTTCAGTCAGGACATTAAATGATAGATCCAGGCTTGTAAGCTGAGTACAATTTGACAGTGTTTTACTAAGGCTGTCATCGATGTTACCCTCCAAATGAAGTGTTCTCAGTGTGGGTATTTTGCAGATAATATCTAAGAGATCTCTGTCTATCCAATTGTACCACAGCTGTAGGTTCTCCAGTGAATCAAGGTTCTGTAGAGACTTTCTGAGGGTGTTATTAGACATAATATCACCAATCAAATATAACATAGTTATATTCCTTAGAAAATACTTGTCTGGTATGTACCACTCCCATCCATCATCATTACAACATTCTGACAGGTCGATTGTCTTAAGATGTGGAAATACAGCTGTTGTGATGCTAAACTTTTTTATGGAGTTTGACATCACTCTCAACTCCCTGAGCTCAGAGGACATGTTTAATGGCAGATCTTTTGACTGAAAAGACTCTAACTCATTAATTTTGATGTTCAGCACCTGTAAGCTTGGTAGTTGTAAGACGGGGATAATATCTGTCATTTGAGTGCACTTCAGACTTACTTCCTGTAAGCTGGTGAGTGACTGGAAGGCAGCAGGGTTGAAGAATTGGATATAGTTATTAAGCAAGTTCAGTATCAAGAGGTTAGACAGTCCCTGAAACATATTGTCTGTCAGTGTTGTTAGTTTGTTATCGTACATATTGAGCACTTTAAGTTGCACCAAAGGGACAAAAGCCCCGTCATCTACATGAGTTATTGAATTACTGCTCAGATCCAAATGTGAGAGATTTGACAGATGGTCAAAGTCTGTCCTGTTTATCTTTTGGATCTTATTGCCCCAAAGTGTTAATGATATAACGTCTCTGGGAATGTCGTCTGGTATGTTATCAAGACCACGAAAATAACAATCCACTGAAACACCAGCAGTGACATTGTCAGAGTAAAGAATAGTGCAGTCTTTCAGGAAGTAAGCCAGTATAGGATTAAGATAAAGCGTGAACAGAAATAAGAAGGAGAAACAAAGCCAGCTTCCTGTCTGTAGCATCATGGCTGTCTTCAGGGTCAACTGTCAGGTACTTTTGGTGGAGTAATTCTGCTGTGGACACTGGTTGGTGACAACACTGTTGACTGTTCAGCATTGATGATCTAAAGAGGATACAACGGTAAAACAGTAAAAGTTAACTTTTCATTCTTATCAAATAAGATCATCCTTCTATAAATACATAGGCCCTCATTTATCAATGGAACGTACAAACCAGCTTAAATTCAAGCCCCAGAATCACGTCCACGTTAGATTTATCAAGGTGGTGTACCCTGTCAATCACAGCGTAAGAATTGCCGGCTGTTGATAAGTGTGGCAACATCCAGCCCGATGACAAAAGCCCCAAAAGCCATTAACAGACGCTTTAGAGTTACAACAAATGGAATACCAAATGCTGGGCCATCAGATCTAACATGTCAGCCCATACCACCTCCAGTCACAGGTTCTCTAGTTCTCTCAGCCAACCGTCCTCAGAGTACATCTAACACTAACTATAGGCTTAATCTCAAAATAGAGAAATTTAAAACATTTTATTTAAGTCATCTTTTACCTTCCTCCATGTGGAGCCATGACTGCTTGACATCTGATCCCGGTGCAGGAGAAGAAGCCCCAAAAACCTAAGAGCCCAAAGGGCCCAAAAAGCCTGTCCAAATCCAAAACCCCAAAAGCCTGCACGATGCTCTTGTGAGAGCCCTTATATACTGTAGTACGGTATCAAGGAAGTTCCCCAGACATGAGTGTGTGTGTGTGTGTGTGTGTGTGTGTGTGTGTGTGTGTGTGTATGTGTGTGCACGTAGTAGGTGTGCACGCCTAGGTGATTCTTCAAAGGGTCGAGAAGTCAGTGTGTCTGTATGTGGCTTTTGGTGGCTTTTTTCAACAGCCACCCACTCACACAAAAAACCTTACTTTGCACCTGCAGGCTGTATGTCACGTAGCAGCGGGTGCAGTGCACATACAGGAAATGCAAAACCGCAAAAGGCCTCTGCCTGCTGCAAACCTTCGAATGCACCTCAGCAGTCATTTCAACCAGTCAATATCATAATCCTTCTTTAGGAAAATCAAGTGATAATATAATTTCAAGCCTATATCCTAAAGTGAGCTGTTCAACATGAATTACGTTCTAATACATTTCCATATGTTCAACAATATTTTGATAGCAGATGTTCCTGTATGTTATGGAGACGAGACAGTAACTTTTAAAGCCCTAGTTCCGAGTTCAACAACTACTGGTGGGCAGTGACTTTACCACTGGTGGGCAGTGACTTTACTACTGGTGGGCAGTTACTTTACCACTGGTGGGCAGTGACTTTACTACTGGTGGGCAGTGACTTTACTACTGGTGGGCAGTGACTTTACTACTGGTGGGCAGTGACTTTACCACTGGTGGGCAGTGACTTTACTACTGGTGGGCAGTGACTTTACTACTGGTGGGCAGTGACTTTACTACTGGTGGGCAGTGACTTTACCACTGGTGGGCAGTGACTTTACTACTGGTGGGCAGTGACTTTACTACTGGTGGGTAGTGACTTTACTACTGGTGGGCAGTGACTTTACTACTGGTGGGCAGTGACTTTACCACTGGTGGGCAGTGACTTTACTACTGGTGGGCAGTGACTTTACCACTGGTGGGCAGTGACTTTACTACTGGTGGGCAGTGACTTTACTACTGGTGGGTAGTGACTTTACTACTGGTGGGCAGTGACTTTACTACTGGTGGGCAGTGACTTTACCACTGGTGGGCAGTGACTTTACCACTGCGCCACCCGAGTGCCCACTTTAGAGTAATTTCTGATCAACAGCAAGTGACTTTCAAAATGTTTTCCCATACCTACCAACTTGAAACAATTTAGATTTTTCCCACACTTTTTCAATACAAATGGCAGTGAATGACATTTCAAAATGTTGGTTGATATCTACTAAAATATCTACTGCTTAAACAATTTTTTTCAAGACCGATAATAATGACTAAACATTAGACTGTTTAGTCCTTTAACATAGAAAGGTCTTCATCCATGTCTTTGTACATTTGTGTTTGCATACCAGTTTAGCTTGGAGATGTTTCTTTATCTTTAGACACACATGATGTAATAGTTACTGGGGTTGCATCATTAAACCATGCCTTAAACAATATTTATGTTGCTTTATTATTACATAATTATTCTCAGAGACAATATTATCCTCTCTGTAGTTTACATTTCAGTGAGTTTAATTCTCCAGTCCTCCTGTGTGATGCTTTCATTGTCTGTCATTGGTTTATTTAAGATATAATACAGAAAAGTCACAAGAAACAGCAGTTTACAGGATGGTTTTCAGGTTTTCAGAGCAGCTTTTAAATGCTTCTGTACCAAAGGAATGTGAATATGTAAACGTACCTGAACTCCTAAACATCAGTGACAATCATCCTTTCAGTGTGTTACTGCCAGAGGAATGAAACATCATATGAGAGAGTTCATGTGACACCTCAGAAATCCTATTGGTGTCAATAGTAGAGATAAGAGAAAGAGGAAGTACAGTACCCTAAATAATAATACCCTATAATAATGTTGTGATTAATGTGTGTAATAGAGTGTCATGGGGAGGGGGGGGGGGGGTCATAAATGTCCTGCAAATAGTTTCACAAGGCAGGGCAAGTTTATTAGCTTGTGTCCTTGCCTACTGTAAGTCACTCTGGATTAAGAGAGTCTGTTAAATGCCTAAACTGTAAACTGTATTAGTATAGCACATTTCAACAACGAAGGCAATTCTACATTATGTGCTTTACACAAAACATCAAGCAAAGAAAACACAATATTAGGATTATTGTTTAGGATACAATAAAAACAGAAGAAGAAAACATTACAAATAAAATGACAGTTCAGAAGAGAGAGGGAAAAAAAGTAACCCAATGAAAGGCAGCAGCAAACAGAAAGGTCTTTAGTTGTGATTTAAAATAACTAAGAGTAGCAGCAGACCTGCAGTTTACTGGGAGTTTGTTCCAGATATGTGGAGCATAAAAACTAAATGCTGCTGCTTTAGATCCTTTCCCATATGACCTGAGAGATCTGGATGATTCATTTTGGCCCCTAAACCATTCAAAGCTTTAGAAACAAACAGTAGTATTTTGAAATCAATTATTTGACCCACAGGGAGCCATGTGTAAGGATTTAAGAACTGGAGTGATATGCAAGGTCCTAGAAGATATGTGGGTCCTAGAAGATATGCAAGGAAGGTCCTAGAAGATGTGTTCTCTCCCCAGGGAGGGATCTGCTACATCATGCAGCAGTGTGTGTGAGGTGTCCTAGGCTGCTTTGGTCCTATAAATAACATGATCAATCACTAACTAGACCATTGCTTGGCATGGATCCCAATTTAAAGAACATGATTGATGTAGATCTAAATGTCCTTACACACAGGGAGTGTGATAAATAAACAATCCATTAATGTGTTGTGACCAAATAGAATGATCACAGACTCATCAGAGCTTTGATTGATTGAATACTTTATTAACAAGTTTGTTAACAGTACAGTTGGTACGATAAAAGGTTACGCTAAAAAGGATAACACAAAAAGACCATGGGCTTGTTGTGGTCCATTGTATTCAATGTATCAGTAATACATATGATATATACAATGCAATGCAATACAATATACAACTCATATCGGTAATCGGTAAAGGTATATTTAGAGAGAGAGGAGGGGTGGGGCCTGGCAGAGGATGCTACTACCAAAGTGTTCAAAGGTGTTAAACTAAGACCAATTGTATTTTAATGTCAGCTATTCTTTTAGTTTAGTTTTGAGTTTTGGTAGGGAGTCAAGATCTTTAATGGGTTTTGTTAGGGCATTCCACATTTTGGTGGCAGTATAGTAGAATGCATATACCCCCATTTTTTAGACGAATTTAGGGGTAACTAGGTCAGATGAGCTTCCTCTGGTGTTATGCCCATGAGCATCACTCACTCTAGAGAAGTAGTTAGACAGGTATCTGGTCACTGAACCTCTGAGTTTCTTATCAGTAAACTGTTTGGGTCATTTGTCCATCATTAGTAACAATGTACGTATGTATACAGATACATAGATTATTCATTCAAACCCAGGTCAGTGTGAGGTGTGTCCAGAGCTCTGCGTAGGTTCTGCCAGAACAGTCCAGGGTGCTGTCCAGCCTGGGACCAGCTCAGGTAGGTGTGTCTCTTCACCAGCCTCCTCATGTGATAGTAGGGAGACAACTGGTGGGCTGGAATGTCCTCCAGAAACACCAGGATCAATACGTCCTTCTGTTCATCAAACAGACGGTAGCTGCACACAGGAGACCAGAGACATTTACACTCAGTCAACTTTCATTTAGCCTACATTAAGTGACACTTTATTTACATTAAGTAACACTTTATTTACATAACACTTTATTTACATTAAGTAACACTTTATTTACATTAAGTAACACTTTATTTACATTAAGTAACACTTTATTTACATTAAGTAACACTTTATTTACACTGAGATAAACTACTAGTTGCATTAAAAACATTTGTTTTCTGCTTTTCAGCAGTTTTCTACTGCACTCAGCTATGGCCATCTATTTTACAGTGAAACGTCAGAGAAATGGCGCCCCCACCTGGCCATCTGGATCTCTCTAGAGCACCATTCACTCTCCAGGTAATGATGGCTGATCACACAGATGGTCTTTCTGCTGCCATAGATGGCATCTGTAATGTTCTCTATGATGGGTTTACCTGGAAATAAAACACACTAACATTATCCACACCGGATTCAAACCTATTTCACTTCTTGAGAGACAGATAAACGTATACTGTAGTATCACATACTGTAGTAATAATAATGCCATCAAAGACAACACAGTTTTTCAGACAGAGAGAGGTCCCTACCTGCTTACAAGTGTTGTTTACAGAGAGACAGACAGATTAATATAAATACAATATTATTTAGAGACAGAGAGAGGTTGTACCTGGTAGGAAGTCTCGGTGGTGCAGACAGAGTCTCCAGCCCTGCTCTCCCTCCAGCACTGGAAGCATTTCTCTGCAAACCCAGAGCTCATCGTGAACGTTGTAGGAGATGAAGGCATCGTAGCGCTGAGGAGACCCCCTCTTTCTTTCCTTGGCATCATGAAGGAAGGCCAGGAAGAGGTAGTAGCCATAGAGAAGATGCGACTTCAGGAAGTGGTAGGTGAAGGATGTTAGCAGAGTTAGCACAATCACACAAGTGGAGGAAAGGAAGCAGATGAAGCCCATCTGCTCACAGGAATGATAGTCAAAGTCCAGAAACCTGGTTCCCCTTTTTTCCAGAGGAAAGCCACAAGTGTAGTTATGAGCAAATACTACCTGTGTCTGATTGTTGTTCATTATCCACTGATGAAAGTCATAATTAGAGCAATCACATGTAAAAGGGTTGTCAGCCATGTTAACATATTTGAGAGCAGGGAGGAAACTGAACACAGAGACATTGATCTCAGTCAACTCGTTCTGGTTCAGGACCAGCCAAGAGAGTCTAGTCAGGTTGGCTTGTGCCAGGAAATTCAGAGACTTCAATTTATTGTTGGAGAGATCGAGAGACTCTAAGTGTTGTATTGGGTGAAATATCTCTGGGGACAGGTATGGCAGCATATTACCGTTCCTTAAGGTAAGAGTCTTCAGCTGTGGTACATGCTTAAATGTGTCTCGGTCTGGTAGTTCATCATAGACATTCTCGGCTACAAAGTGTTCCAAATGTTTCATCATTTGTAACATGTTTTTTACTATTCCAAATGTAGATCCAAGTTGATAGGATTCTGGGCAGAATTGTATTGTAAATTTTTTCAGGCTCGGTAACCCAAAGGGAGATGAATCTCTAAATCCGGGGTTAGGATAAAAAAATAGACTAAGTGTTTCAAGTTCTACTAGTCCTTCCAAATAATTGTTGTTCCACCCATCGTCCCACAGGCTTAATTTAATTTCTAAGTTCCTGAGTGATTTCAGACTTGTAAAACCTCCCTGGCTGAGCGAACTGAAATCATTATTATTTAAATCCAATAATTCTAGTTTCTGTAGACCAGTCCTGAATGTGTCAGCAAATGTCACAATGTCATTATCATTCACAGTTAGAACCTTTAACTCATTAAGATGTAGAAAAACACACTGTTTGAGTTCATGTATTTTGTTGTTATCTAGATGAAGGTGTGTGAGTCTGGTTAAATTGACAAAGTCTGAGCAGCTTAAATGATAAATATTATTGAAACGTAGGTTTAGGATTTGAAGCATGGAGAGATTCTTAACATCGTGTGGCACTTTGGAAAGGTAGTTCTCAGCGAGGTTCAAATGGCTCAGTTGATTCATTTGTTTTATTGAATCCTTAGACAATTCATCCAGCTCACAGTCTGATAGATCCAGGTTGGTAAGCCGAGTACAAGGTGACAGTGTTTCACTTATGTTGACAATCACGTTAAAGGCTATATCAAGTTTCCTCATTGTGGGTATTTTGCAGACAATATTTAAGAGATCTCTGTCTATCCACACACCAACCTTACTGGAGAATGTACCCAGCTGTAGGTACTCCAGTGAATCAAGGCTCTGTAGAGCCTTCCTGATGGTGTTAAAAGACATAATAGAACCATCCAAATACACTGTAGTTATATTCCTTAGAAAATACTTGTCTGGTATGTCCCACTCCCATCCAGATTCATTACAACATCCTGACAGGTCGATTGTCTTAAGATGTTGAAATACAGCTGTTGTGATGCTAAACTTTTTTATCGACCGTGAGATCACTCTCAACTCCCTGAGCTCAGAGGACATGTTTAATGGCAGATCTTTTGACTGAAAATACTCTAACTCATCAATTGTGATGATCAGCACCTGTAAGTTTGGTAGCTGTAAGATGGTGATTATATCTGTAATTTGATTGGATGTCAGACTTAGTTCCTGTAAGCTGGTGAGTGACTGGAAGGCAGCAGGGTTGAAGAATTGGATATCATTATCGTCTAAGCTCAGTATCAAGAGGTTAGACAGTCCCTGAAACATATTGTCTGTCAGTGTTGTTAGTTGGTTCATGTCCATATTGAGCACTTTAAGTTGCACCAAAGGGACAAAAGCCCCGTCAGCTACATGAGTTATTGAATTATCACTCAGGTTCAAATCTGTGAGATTTGACAGATGGTAAAAATCTGTCCTGTGTACCTTTTGTATGTCATTGCCCTCTAGTCCTAATGATCTAACATCTCTGGGAATGTCAGCTGGTACGCTAACGAGATCACGGTATGCACAATCCACTGAAACACCAGCAGTGACATTGTCAGAGTAAAGCCTAGTGCAGTCTTTCAGGAAGTAAGCCAGTATAGGACTAAGATAAAGCGTGAACAACAGAAAGAAGAAGGAGAAACAATGCCAGCTTCCTGTCTGTAGCATCATGGCTGTCTTCAGGGTCAACTGTCAGGTACTTTTGGTGGAGTAACTCTGCTGTGGACACTGGTTGGTGACAACACTGTTCAGCATTGATGATCTAAAGAGGATACAACAGTAAAACAGTTACAGTACACATGGAACCTGTTATTTGATCTTTAACTCTGTCTACATAGATTATCAGTCTTTATTCCACATGTCTCATGTTCCCTTTAAAGGACAATAGCATCATTTGTGGACAGACTTGTCCCATTTCATTGTCATTTGGGACTCACTTACAATTACATAAAAAGATGTAAAAATGTAAACTGTCAAATGAAGCTGTACACAGATGAACTGTGTACAGCTTGACAGTCATCAAGTTAATGTTTCATTCTCATCAAATAATATCTTAGCACAATAACAAATCAAATATATAAACCATGTCATACTCTTTATACTCTTCACACCATATTCCTAACCCCTGTGTTACTAGTACCCGTTTACTTTTATTATTTTATTATTATTACTATTATTATTATTATTATTATTATTGTTGTTATTGTTGTTATTTTCACATTTTACAATTAGTAATTTAGCAGATGCTCTTATCCAGAGAGACTTACTGTACAAGTGAGAGATGGAATAAGCAGAGAAAGCATGAACTCTAGACAGCAAACAAGATCAATACTCACATAAGTATAGAGTGCAGAAAGAACAGTGTATGGTGCCTCAAAGAAACTAGGAATTCATTATTTTTTTAACAACTAATAATACTGCATATAAAACAGAAAAGTCACAGGTCGTTTCCAGGAAGATGGAATTGAAACATTGAATCCTACCTGAACTCCTAAAACTCAGTGACCATCATCCTTCCAGTGCGTTAATCAGAGGAGAATGAAGGATCATTTGAGAGTTCATCTGTCATGGAAGTCCATTTAATCACAGCTCAGCTGGCATCTCAGATGACTAGTGGAGAGAAGTGCAAAACAAAGCACCGTCCCAATGCAGAAGTTCTTCACTTCAATGGGAATAGGACATAATTACTGTGTACAGTGTAGACAACAGTGAAAGCAACGTGTGATGGGTTTAAGAGGAAGGACAAGGCACAACAGCTCAGTTACTGTCGCTAGGAAGTAAACTATTAATTACTGTGTACCAGTGTTGGAAAAAGTACTTTTTTTTAAACTTAAGTAAAAGTATCAATACTGCAATGTAGAGATACTCTAATGCAGTGGCAGTCATGAAAGAAGTACTCATATCTCTTACTTACAGTAACTAGCTGTCATAGCAACATGTAAAATGTATTATTATACAGTAGCTGTGTTTCTTATAATTTTTTCAGCTCAGGACCACTAGTATATTTCTAACAATCCTCGAGGATGACCCCCCCCCCATCCCTACAACAATATCTATATAATTAGTATAGTAATATCAGGAATATTAAAGTATTTAACATGAATGATCTGAAAGCCGGATTTATACTTAGTTGCACACGGTGTCGTGCACAAAAGAAATAGCAGCACAACACTTGTGAGCTTGTAGTTCTGCCATGACTGAAACAGATCACTATAAATATGAAACAAACAGGGAATATTGAAAACAAAGAATTATACTAGTAGATGTAGATGTAGATGTGGATGTATCCAGATTGAACAGCTGTATGACACATTTATCAGCTAAAATGTATGGATCTTTTATAGAGCAGCTTCCACAGACGAGCACAGAGGTCTGTGTGCCTCTCCTCCCCCACCTGTCAGCTCTGCTGTCTGGGTACGACTGCTGCTTTGAGTCCCCTGGAGCTCTCACTGCTGGACCACAACTCACTTATTAAATGTGATATATTCATAGACCTGCCTTTAAGAACATACATCACAGTGAATATGTAATATATGGTAATAGTAGGTTTAATATATAGTGTTTTGTTATGATGTAATGATATTAGGTAATAAAAGGTTTAATATAGTGTTTTGTCCTAAGAGAAGGAGGGATGATGGTGGAATCAGGTGTAGGTTCCTCGGTGGCTGATAGCAGAGCATAGTGAGACCATCAGCTCAGCATTTAATGTGTTCAGTCATGATTGGACAGCTGATAAAAAGTGGTCCACTTTATCTTCAAAAAATAATAAATAAAACTGAACCATTTTAAACTTCCGGTCCGCCACAAAGGGCGCTCTGACATAACCACTTTGTCCTTTGTTTGTCTCTCAAAGATGCACCAGCGCTACACATCCTGTAGACACCAACATTCAGGTGTAGGCAACACATTTAGAGTCTCTGTAGTCTGTTAAATCAGTGATATAGAGTATAGACAACCTATGGTCTGTTAAAGCAGTGATATGTAGTATGGACAACCTGTGGTCTGTTAAAGCAGTGATATGGAGTATAGACAACCTATGGTCTGTTAAATCAGTGATATAGAGTATGGACAACCTGTGGTCTGTTAAATCAGTGATATAGAGTATGGACAACCTGTGGTCTGTTAAAGCAGTGATATAGAGTATAGACAACCAATAACTACAGCTGCATGAGGCTTTTCATGTTGTTTGCATCGACATGCAAACCATACTATATACTGCAGCTCTGCAGCCAGTAGATATTATAATTTATCTGCTGGACAAATGTACTTTTTTAATTGAGACCTTCACACAGTTCTGTTTTACTTCCTGGGTTCAGATGAATTGAAGGTTTGAAGTGGTTAGTTCTGCCTGTATGAACCCAGAGTATGATGTGTTTTTACTGTCACACTGATGTTCTGCTACAGTATCTGTAACTAACTCTCCACCCAAAATTCTGACAAAAGTTAATAACCTAAATAATAAATGAAACTTGTTGACCACATGAACACAAATAGCTACAGTACAATACAGTCTTACCATCGGATGAAGATGCAACGTGGATCATAATACTGTATGTATACTTTAATAACAGTCAATTAATTAAACGATTCAAATTCAGTCAATAATGTATTATATCTTTACATCATAAAATGAGCAAATCAATATAAATCATGTGTCACAGTACTCAAATGCTTTTCAAATATGTATTAGAAGTTATCAATACAAATATAAAAATCCATCTTAGCAAAGACAGTAATCACTAAAGAAATATGTTAATTACAATTTGTATATAAATGAGTATAATGCAAATAATAAATGCTTTAAATGAGCAAATAATACCATTAATTAAGGTAGATTATATATCATGTATGCATATATCAAAGCTGATTAATATGGTAATGAGTAATGAAGAAAGACATGCATGTAAATGTAAAGTTAGGGAGAATAGAGCCTCAGTGAGAGGTTGTATTCAGGAGGAAAAAAAACTTTTTTCTGGTAAATCAACGCTGTCATGCTCTCACCAGCCTCTATTACCTCTATTGTATTATTTGTACTGACTTATTTTAATTGTACATGATCGCTGCTAAATAAACAATACATGACATGAAAGGGAATTACATTAAATTAAATTACAAAGTACGACAACATTATAAAATCCAACAGAAGGTAAAATATTAAGTGAAATAAAAACATAATTTCCAATCAGAATCATTAAAAATTGGGTTAATTAAAGAAAAAATTAAGAAAAAACAAATAGGCCTACTTAAAGAGTCTTAAGAGGTGCTTTAAAAGTTCATATTGAATAAAAATACAAGCCGGTAACAGCCAACACTGGCACTGTATGTTCATTTTAACAGCAAACAATGAAACCCTTTAAAAACAATTAAATTCCCCACCAGATTCCCCTTTCATTCACCGTAACATAATTGCATGAAATATCAGATTATTCATTCAAACCCAGGTCAGTGTGAGGTGTGTCCAGAGCTCTGCGTAGGTTCTGCCAGAACAGTCCAGGGTGCTGTCCAGCCTGGGACCAGCTCAGGTAGGTGTGTCTCTTCACCAGCCTCCTCATGTGATAGTAGGGAGACAACTGGTGGGCTGGAATGTCCTCCAGAAACACCAGGATCAATACGTCCTTCTGTTCATCAAACAGACGGTAGCTGCACACAGGAGACCAGAGGACATTTACACTCAGTCAACTTTCATTTACATTAAGTAACACTTTATTTACATTAAGTAACACTTTATTTACATCAAGTAACACTTTATTTACATTAAGACAAACTACTAGTTGCATTTACAAATATGTACTTTATTTTCTGTAAATAATGCTTTATTTACGGTAAATAAAGTTTAAAGTGTGACACTGCCACAGAAATGTCTGAAAGGATATATGTCCTGCCCACGTGACTCTATTGGTTAAAAAGATGGTTGAATATTTAACACCTAGATGTAATGTTTTGTTTTGATGAACGCATCCATTCATTCTCTGTTGTCAGGGTTCATTTCATAGGGGGCGCTGTGGGGGAAAAGCAGCACATGTAGTAAAAGTTCCAGGAAGTGACACCTGGTAGAACAGTTCCAGGAAGTGAGGCTGTGGGGGTTCTATTTTGGGTGGTAAAGAGTGTTTGTTGTGGTTTGACAAAGAGACTCTTTAAACTAAAGCCTACACTGTAATCCACATCAGAACTTTAAACCATTGAATATTGTAGTGGATAAACTTTAAGACCTGAATAAGGGAAGCTTGGTCCAAATGAAGAGGATATTCTGATGGTGGGTATCATCAACAAACACATTCACAGAAAACACACATTCAGTGAATGTTCAATTCCTCTGTAATGCAAGGCACCAAATCACAAACAATGTGACAAAACATCCTGGATTGTAGGGAGACATAATCATTGTGATGGAGCCTCTACCCTCCTCCAGCTCTGATACCACTGTGATCCACCACAGTGTTTTGTATTTGATTACAGCACCCTTATCTTTTGTTCTTCTTTACATTGTTCTACATCCACAGCAGTTCATTAAAGCAATAAGCCACAAGAGGCTGTGGTTTACCCTGGAAATGAGAAGTGAGGCCCGTCACGGAGCACAGTGCTTCAGACCCTCTTATAGCTGTTCTAACATCACAGTAAACCACAGCCTTTCAGACCCTCTTATTGCTGTTCTAACATCACAGTAAACCACAGCCTTTCAGACCCTCTTATAGCTGTTCTAACATCACAGTAAACCACAGCCTTTCAGACCCTCTTATATGTAGCTGTTCTAACATCACAGTAAACAGCCTTGTATGGCTCATTGCTTTGCTAAAATGATTACCAAATATAGCAACATGAAAATCATAGACATCCCAATTAAAGGATTTAATTGTTTAAAAGTTTTTTTCTATAATTTAATTATCCACCAGTTTCTGGGGGTGGAAGGTGGAGGGAGAGGTTAGAGGGGTGGGATGAAGCTGTCGATTGGTTGCTGCTATTCATAATAATAAATTACTATTGTAATATTATTATTATTATGATTGATTACTGGTTATTATATTCTATGCCATAAAAACAAAAATAAAAAAATGAATGTCAATTCAGCATAGTACACACATTGTGTTGCCTTTTTCATGTGTGTAAATGTGGCTCTCATATTCTTTTGTTCATGTATTTTACAGTGAAACGTCAGAGAAATGGCGCCCTCACCTGGCCATCTGGATCTCTCTAGAGCACCATTCACTCTCCAGGTAATGATGGCTGATCACACAGATGGTCTTTCTGCTGCCATAGATGGCATCTGTAATGTTCTCTATGATGGGTTTACCTGGAAATAAAACACACAGACATTATTCACACCAGATTCAAAACTATTTCACTTCTTGAGAGACAGATATAGTATCACATACATAATAATGATGCCAAGACATTTTCAGACAGAGAGAGGTCCCTACCTGCTTACAACTGTCAGTGACACAAAGAGACAGACATATTTATATAAATACAGCATTACTTAGATACAGAGAGGTTTGTACCTGGTAGGAAGTCTCGGTGGTGCAGACAGAGTCTCCAGCCCTGCTCTCCCTCCAGCACTGGAAGCATTTCTCTGCAAACCCAGAGCTCATCGTGAACGTTGTAGGAGATGAAGGCATCGTAGCGCTGAGGAGACCCCCTCTTTCTTTCCATGGCATCATAAAGGAAGGCCAGGAAGAGGTAGTAGGCATAGAGAAGATGCAACCTCAGGAAGTGGTAGGTGAAGGATGTGAGCAGAGTTAGCACAATCACACAAGTGGAGGAAATGTAGCAGATGAAGCTAGCGTCCACCCAACAGGAATGATAGTCAAAGTCCAGAAACCTGGTTCCCTTTTTAGCCAGAGGATAGGCACAAGTGTAGCGGTGAGCGTCAACTACCAGTGTTTGGTTGTTGTTCAGCATCCACTGCAGAAAGTCAGCATTAGAACAATCACAAGCTAAAGGGTTGTAAGCCATATTAATAAACCTGAGAGCAGGGAGAAAACTGAACACAGAGACATTGATCACAGTCAACTCATTCTGGCTCAGGTCCAGCCAGGAGAGTCTAGTCAGATTGGCTTGTGCCAGGAAATCCAGGGACTTCAGATTACAGTTTATTAAGGAAAGAGTGCTCAGCTGTGGTACATTTTTAAAAATCAGTTGTTCTGCATAGACAACATTCAAATGTTCCAAATGTTTCATATCTGTGTCCCATACGAAATATGTTAACTCCTTTGGACTGAATTCTATTGTTAAGCTCTTCAGGCTCTGCAGTAAGGTGGTATTATAGTTTTGCCATTGTAACTCATGTGTAGGTGAAGATGTCGTTTTGATGAATTCTATATAAAGTGTTTCAAGTTCATCTAGTCCTTCAAAACAGGTGTTGGCCAAGAGCCCCATGTTACTGAATGCAACGTCTAATTCCTTGAGCAATTTCAGACTCCTGAATTGCCCTGTGCTGAGACATTGGATGTTATTGTTATCAAAATTCAAGAATTCTAGTTTGTGTAGGCCAGTCTTGAATATGTCGCCATACGTCTGAATTAAATTGTGATTCAGAGTTAGAACCTTTAACTCATTAAGATGTTGAAAAACACACGGTTTGAGTTCAGAGATGTGGTTGTAATCTAGATGAAGGTGTGTGAATCTGGTTAAATTTAAGAAGTCTGAGCAGCTTAAATCATGAATATAATTGAAAGCCAGGTATAGCATTTGAAGCATGGAGAGATTCTTAACATCGTCTGGCACTTTGGAAAGGTGGTTCCTGGCTAGGTTCAAGTGACTCAGTTGTTTCATATTTTTTATTGAATCCTTAGACAGTTCAGTCAGGTCATTCCATGATAGATCCAGGTTGGTAAGCTGAGTACAAGGTGACAGTGTTTTACTTAGGTTTGCATTGATGCCATAAGGCAGAATGAGTGACCTCAGTGTGGGTATTTTGCAGATAATATTTAAGAAATCTCTGTCTATCCACACATCCTCCCAACTTCCAAGCTGTAGGTTCTCCAGTGAATCAAGGCTCTGTAGAGCCTTTCTGATGGTGTAATAAGACCTAATAGAACCAGACAAATACACTGTAGTTATATTCCTTAGAAAATACTTGTCTGTTATGTCCCAATCCCATCCAGATTTGTTACAACATCCTGACAGGTCAATTGTCTTAAGATGTGGAAATACAGCTGTTGTGATGCAAAACAAAATGATCGACTGTGACCTCACTCTCAACTCCCTGAGCTCAGAGGACATGTTTAATGGCAGATCTTTTGAATGAAAAGACTCGAACCCATCAAGTGTGATGTTCAGCACCTGTAAGCTTGGTAGTTGTAAGAGGGTAATGATATGTGTCATTTGATTGGATGTCAGACTTAGTTCCTGTAAGCTGGTGAGTAACTGGAAGGCAGCAGGGTTCATGGATGTGATATCGTTATCATGCAAGCTCAGTATCAAGAGGTTAGACAGTCCCTGAAACATATTGTCTGTCAGTGTTGTTAGTTCGTTGTTGTCCATATTGAGCACTTTAAGTTGCACCAAATGTACAAAAGCCCTGTCATCTACATGAGTTATTGAGTTAAACCTCAGATTCAAATCTGCGAGATTTGACAGATGGTAAAAATCTGTCCTGTTTATCTTTTGGATCTTATTGTTCACTAGTGTTAATGATATAACGTCTCTAGGAATGTCGTCTGGTACGTTAACGAGATTACAATATGTACAATCCACTGAAACACCAGCAGAGACATTGTCAGAGTAAAGAATAGTGCAGTCTTTCAGGAAGTAAGCCAGTATAGGATTAAGATAAAGCGTGAACAACAGAAATAAGAAGGAGAAACAATGGCAGCTTCCTGTCTGTAGCATCATGGCTGTCTTCAGGGTCAACTGTCAGGTACTTTTGGTGGAGTAATTCTGCTGTGGACACTGGTTGGTGACAACACTGTTCAGCATTGATGATCTAAAGAGGATACAACAATAAAACAGGCTCAGGCACAGGCTCACACACAGCCTGACCAGATCTGTAAACTGTCGACACGCCATGACGCGGTGCGTCATGGCGTATCTGCTATTTTGGGTAGGTGACGCACATCATTACGCGTCGCAGCAATGTATCTGGGTTTGAGAGACGATTTAAATTTACAGCCTACTACTAGATTATAGCTGTCAGTTGTCACATTATTGTAGCTCTGTTCGGGATTATTGAACAAAGGTGGATGATGAAAAAGTTGCACTTTGCGAACGGGGACAATACTTGGACGTAACTGCGTCACTTCAGAGGAAACTAAATGGAGCTACTTCAGAGATGTTTACACACCCCTGGAATCCATTAGAATGGTGGAAATGGAACGTTAACAATAACAGACAACGTGAGTACACAACTGGCCAATATAGCCATATTATCTATTGCAGGGTTTCCCAACCGCGGCAGGCAGACCTTTTTTGGGCCGCGAAGGAATGCTAGGTGTGCAGTGTAACATTTTTAATGAAAAAGAAAGAAATCAACCCCCTCCCCCCAGAACAATAAATGCGTCGTGGGCTGCTTCTGCCTTGAGCCATTGGCTCATCGTCCGTCGCCGACACACATCCAGTGAATCGACCCTCACACATATAAATGCAAATATGTGGCTTTGTCTTCATGGCGCCATCACCTGTACTCGCCTGGTAGGTACTCAGGGGTGAAAGTGGGTCAGAACGGGCCGGTACCGCGGACCTGAACGCCGTACCGGCGAAGAGGGGCTGTCAAAAGCCCATATTATAACCTGCCATGATGAATATCCAACAATAAAACACATTACGTTAAATCAACATAAGTGTTAGATTTCTTATAAAGTGCTTCTAAATCGCTCCAGGTTGTTAGTGTGAATGTAATCCGTGTAGTTTGTAGTGTTTAATTACTCCACGGAGATGATCTGTTCACTCGCAAGCTGCGGCGACGTTGTCTGACTGGGGTAACCGAAAGTCTCGCCCCAAAGCACGCTACCCCCATTTGTTTTCGCGGACCAGCAGTTCTTGTATTTGTTTTACTGAGGATAAGGTTAGAAATAAGTTTAGGATTAGGCATAGTTTTACTGATGTTACGTTTAGGAATAAGGTTAGGTTTAGACATAGTTTACTGAGGTTACGTTTAGGATACTAGGTGGGCGACTGTGTTTTGGGGCGAGTGTTTTGGTATCCGTAAAATCCAAAAAATCCGAAAAATAAATGATTGCGGACGCATGTGCAGTTGCCCACTACAGGCAACTGCACATGCGTCCGCAATCATTTATTTTTCCAAATCTTTTTATCGATATTAAAGTACTTTTCTAAAAAAGGACTCAAGTTTCAAACAAAGACACTGTCTCTTTCCTTTTTTTTCTTTTTAAAGTTATTTGTTGAGTGAGTGCTGTCATAAATCTTTGGATGTTGTGTTTTTAGAAGTATATTGGGTTTAGTACAAAGAAGTTTTACTCTGGTTAGGTGAAATCAGACTCCTCCAGTCAGCACTGACCCAAGTTTATATATTTGTAGGCCAAAGACATTTTGTAATGTTCAAGGTTTCTTTATTACATCTTGTTTACATGAGACTAAATATTTTGTAGCAGCAATACAATTTTAGCCTGCCATATATATATATATATATATATATATATATATATATATATATATATATATATAGGGGATCTTTTGGCTATGCCAGGTGTGCCTTGGCACCAAAAAGGTTGGGAAACACTGATCTACTGTATGTGACTGTGTACAGCCGTCCGGCCCGGGGGTCGGTCGGGGGAGGTCCATGGCTGTAGTGCGTTCTCGTTACGCTCTAGAGACAGCACAGCACTGCGCACTAGATGTAGGCTATACCCAAACACGTTGACATGTCAATCTTCCTTAATAAAACATATGTAGACCTACTAGCAGCAGTAGCCTTGGTCAGGCTGTGTGTGAGCCTGTGCCTTCCGCAGTTGAGCTGCGCTATAAGACGCAAAGGAGCCTAAATTAACGTATCCTACTATTTTGATAAACATTCATTCTTCTCATTTCGGGTTGGGTTTGTGGACCATCATAACTGTATTTCAGTCTTACATCGTATTTTTTTTTACTCCTGGCTCGTGGCTAAAGACTCGACTCGGACTCGAGCTCAGAGACTCGTGGGCATCTCTGCACCGATCTGCGTGAAACTTTGCACACTCACTAGAGGCCAAGGAAAAACCTTTGCCCTGCTTTTTTCACATCTGCCTTTTAGAGCGCCACCATTAGGCTGACTTTTCTAAAACATTTTCTTCTATATTACTCCATAAGATTCTGTCCAAAAATCACGCAAATCAGTACACAGTATCTCTATACTGTAGTCATGTGATCAAGATGGATGTGTCCAATATTTCATATTCCATCCTAATTGGCTAATTGGCTTCCAAAGTTTGCAGGATAGGTGCGTTTTGAACAAAATGCCTCAAATCATGAACGCAGCGTTTCACATTGGCCTATTATAGCGCCACCAGGTAGCCACAATAACCTACCTGACCTGGCGGAGACTTGTGCTCACTTTTTCTAGTCATTATAATACTAATAATTATAATAATTATAATTATTATTATTATAATCTTTTATTATTATTATTATTATTATTATTATTATTATTATTATTATTATTATTATTATTATTATTATTATTATTATTATTATTAAACAATTGACCTAGCATCTGTCTAAACAACAGGCTATCTAAATAACATTCTGTACATTTGTGGTCAAGAGAAATATAAATCTAAGTTTCAAAAACATGAGAATAAGTGACCAAGGCAGTATCTGCATATCGAGAAAGGAAACAAAAGTGACAAAAGGGAACACTCCTAGTCCTAGCTGTATCTCCTTTTCTGTTCTGTGTTTTTATAAATGCTGTACTGCCATGACAGTTGAATTTACTGCATGAATAAAGGTCTGTCTGTCTGTCTGTCTGTCTGTCTGTCTGTCTGTCTGTCTGTCTGTCTGTCTGTCTGTCTGTCTGTCTGTCTTCCTTTTTTTGTAGGAGGAGGGTGTACAATTTTTTTTTTTCAGTTCCAGGGATGGTCATATACATTTAAATAAATCAATTTAAAACTTGTAGTATATACAACAAAGAATGAAGAAACATTCCTCTTTCAAGAAAAAAAGAAGTATAGAGAAAAGTAAAATAACATGTTGGTAATGCACCTAAGCCACTATAAAGAGAGAGAGATACTTTGTGGACTTTATTAAAACAAAGTGTCACATTGTATTATCACTGTAAGATCCTTAAAGGCTGTGTGACTAATAAACCATCCAAAATGATGTCTGGAATATTTCACATCAAACTATACATTTGGTGAAGCTTTATTCATACAGGTTGATGCTTTTATTCACAGTAAAATATCAATCTCGTTGCGTCTCTTTATCACTTCATAATATTCATGTTCTGTGTGGATGTACTCATGACACAACCAGCATCACTTTGAATTCATGTGAATTAAATCACTCTAAATAAGTGTGTGTGTGTGTGTGTGTGTGTGTGTGTGTGTGTGTGTGTGTGTGTGTGTGTGTGTGTGTGTGTGTGTGTGTGTGTGTGTGTGTGTGTGTGTGTGTGTGTGTGTGTGTGTGTGTGTGTGTGTGTGTGTGTGTGTGTGTGTGTGGGGCAATAGTGGGGAGAAGTGAAAGAGGAAGAACCCACAAACGTGTGTGTGTGGGGGGGGGGCTGTTCTCACCAAACCAACCAACAATGCATTTATGAGAATGCACTCAAGATCGTTAATCAAATTTTTCATTCGCACAAAAACAGTACAGGGTAACAATTATTAAAAGAACAGAAATAAATGCAAGTGGAGAGGCTTGATTCATCATCAGGCTGGCTCTCAGTCTATGTTTACAGTTACTGAGTGAAGATGAGGAGTTGGCAATAAGTGTGAGTGTAATGTATTACAGAGTAAAGAACCTCTGTGTTTAATAGAGAACTGGCGATGGAGATTGTCGGATTGTCTAGTATTATATGAACTTGCAAATTGGTCATAAAATATACTTTGAATGGTGTGGGAAGCATATTTGAAAGGTTAGTGCATTTATAGATGAAAGAACAGGACTGGACTGTGTTAATGTCACAGATAGACAATACATTTAGTTTGTTAAACACAAACTTAATCTATGCATGTTTTCAGGGGGTGGTCATTACTTGATTTATTTACGTTTTGCTGTGTGTGTGTGTGTGTGTGTGTGTGTGTGTGTGTGTGTGTGTGCGCGTGCGCGTGCGGGAGGAGGGAGGGGGGGTGTAAGGAGTGGGAGATTGGGGCTTGAGAGAGAACCTTCACCCACACAACAACCCGGCCAGTGCTGGTACAGAAACCTGAACATTATGATAATAGCTGCAATAACAGCACAATAACCCTGGCAATGTCAGGCAAGCTCATAACGTATCACATTTTCTGCTTTTATTCTATAAATGTTACCAGGCCTGGAATTTTGTCATTTTAGGGGCAAGGCCACTTGGCTTTTGGTGTTAAGAATGATTTCAAATGTAATATGTATGACTATCTACCAATCTTCTGCCGTAATCTGAAGACTCACCTCTTCAGACTCCACCTCAGCCCGTACTTGCCCTATAGCCTTGATGACCTTGCAGGATTATGCAAAGGCTAAAATGTAACTTAGATAGCATGTTATGTAGACATAGTGAGTATAGTTTCAATGTACAGGCTGATGATAGGTTCTTGGTTTATGTATGTATTAGTTATTATTAGATTATTGGTTTACATATGTATTACTTTATTTATATACATATTATTATGTGTATTATATTGTGTCCTTGCTTACTGTAAATCGCTCTGGATTAAGAGCGTCTGATAAATGCCTGAACTGTAAACAGTGAAATAAATGATGGTATTTACAATCTGATCCATGATCAGCCCTGAACCAATCAAAGTTACTGGATTGGTTTAAAGATGGGAACTCAACGGAGTTTAAAACCTCAACAAATGACACTGGTGTCTACATGACAAGAAAGAGAGGAGAAAGTGGTTGAATGGCTTGTACTAGAGTAATACTATAGTCGTTTATGATTACGTTGTTGTTTTCAATTTTTTCCCACAGTGTTTCAATATGAACGGCAGTGAATAACGAGATCTAAGATAAGATAAGACCTTTATCGATCTTGCGGCGGAAATTCAGGCGCCAACGACCTGGATACACTTAGCGTATCTATATATATATATATATATATATACACACACACACACACACACACACACACACACACACACACACACACACACACACACACACACACACACACACAAGATTGTCTAGAGCTAGAAGTTAAAACTTTGACTGGTTCAGCCCTTTAACATAGCAAGGATATTATCCCTATTAAGATATAACACAGAAAAGTCACAATGAATAATACTTTCCAGGATGAAGGAATAGTAATATTGAATCCTACCTGAGCTCCTAAACAACCATCCTTCCAGTGTTTTACTCAGACAGGAATGAAGTCCATGTGACCACAGCTCAGCTTCTCCTCAGATATAACATGAGGTGACAAACAGTGAAAGAGGAAGCACCCTAAAAATGCAGAAATACTTTTAAAGAGCAAAGGTGAGCCGAGTGTTTCTCAGAGTTCACAGGGTGAGGAAAATGCAGAAATGCTTCACTTTAGTGTGAACTTTAGTGTCAGTCTGTGTGAACAACAAGATTACAAGGTCAGACTCCACCTTAAGCCCATAGCGCTTGACCTAGCCTCTTCATTAAACTGGTCCTTACTAATGCTCATTATGATGCTACCATTTCCGTCTATACTCACTCTGCGTCTCATTGGTGGGCTGCTGTGGACAGTTCAGAAACCTACCTACCAGTGGTGGAAAGTAACTAAGTAGATGTACTTAAGTACAATTTTGAGTTGTTCGTACTTTACTTAAGTAATTCCAATTTCCAATACTTTTACTTCTACTCCACTACATCTCGGATCCAAATATTGTACTTTTACTCCACTACATTCATTTGAAAACTTTAGTTACTTTGTAGATTTTGATTATTATTATTATTATTATTATTATTATTACAAAACATACATTAACCACTTCAGCCCAATATACATTTCGACCATTTGAAAATAGCCGATCTAAAGCTCATAATGCGTCGCGATGCGACGCTTTATGAGCTTGTAGATCAGCTATTTTCTAAAGATTTGTTTACATTTGAAAACTTGAAATGGGACATTCTGCATAATGAGTACTTTTACTTTTAGTACTCTAAGTACATTTTGATGCCAATACTTTTATACTTTTACTCAAGTACATTTTGAATTCCGGAATTTTACTTGTAACAAAGTATTTCTACATTGCAGCATTAATACTTTTACTTAAGTAAAACATTTGAGTACTTTTTCCACTTTTTCACCACTAGCTGCCTACCAATCACATCATCGGTGGGGGAATCCAAGCAAAAACTATAGCGTTTCTCTGCCTGGAAAGTTAGCATCCTCTAATAGAAGCCATTATTCTTGCATTAATACAAATTTTTAAATGACCAAACGTGCCTACCGATGATGTCACTGGTAGACGGGTTTCTCAACTGTCCACAGCCTTCCTCTGAGACAACAGAGTAGACAACAATTGCACCGTATATTAATGAGCATTGGTGAGGACCAATAATATGAAGATAGGTTGAAAATGGGTGAAGGGCTCCTTTAAGTTGAAATCGTTTCAAACTTTAAATGGGGTATTTTTCCTGTAAACTGAAACTAAAGCTGTAGGTTGAAACCACTTTGTCCATTGTGTGTCTCTCAAAGATGCACCAGATCTACACATCCTTAGATACCAACATTTAGACTCACTTTGGTCTGTTAAATCAGTGATATGGAGTATAGACAACCTGTGGTCTGTTAAATCAGTGATATAGAGACAACCTGTGGTCTGTTAAATCAGTGATATGGAGTATAGACAACCTGTGGTCTGTTAAATCAGTGATATAGAGTAACTACAGCTGCATGTGGCTTTTCATGTTGTTTGCATCGACATGTAAACATACTATATACTGTAGTATACAAAAAGAATACACTCTCACAGGGACATCCACGTAAAATATTTAGCATATAATATGTCCTTTGTCTCATGAATAAATTGTATTAATAATGAATGTTTATTTATTTTTGATTTATTATAATTTATCTACTGGACCAATAGACTTTTGTAATTGAGACCTTCACACAGTTTACGGTTACTTCCTGGGTTCAGATGAATTGGTTCAGATGAAGCTGATATTCTGGTACAGTATGTTACTGTCACATTAATGTATCTCTCTCTCTTTCTGTCTCTTATAATATCATGTATTTTATCAAGAAATCGTAAAATGAGCAAATCAATAGAAATCATGTGTCACAGTACAGACATGCTTTTCAAATATGTATTAGAAGTTATCAATGAAAGTATAAAAATCCATCTTCTAATTACCAAATAAATATATTCAATTCAATTTGTATATAAAGGAGCAACATGATCAGTAAAATGTATGTAAATGAGTATAATGCAAATAATGAATACTTTAGATATACTTTAGCTAGATTATATATCATGTATGCATATATCAAAGCTGATTAATATGGTAATGAGAAAGCCATGAATGTAAAAATGTAAAGTTAGGGAGAATAGAGCCTCAGTGAGAGGTTGTCTTCAGGAGAAAAACATTTGAACAATCCACTTTTTCTAAATCAATACAAATAAAAAAAACTTCCACCTTCACCATTTTCACCAAACATTGGTTTAAAACCACACTGTCATGCTCTCACCAGCCTCTATTACCTGTATTGTATTATTTGTAATAACCTATTTTAATTGTACATGATCGCTGCTAAATAAACAAGAAATGACATGAAAGGGAATTACATTAAATTAAATTTCAAACTACAACAAAATGATACAATCCAATAGAAGGTGAAATATAAAGTTAAACAAAAACATCATTTCCAATTATAATAATAAAAAAAGGGTTAAGTGAAGAAAAGGACAAAAAACAAAAAAACAATTACTTAAAGAGGTGAGTCTTAAGAGGTGCTTTACAATTTCATATTGAAGTTTCCCCTTAAAAGTCTATACAAATTCTCCACCAGATTCCCCTTTCATTCACATTCACCGTAACATTATTACATGAAATATCAGATTATTCATTCAAACCCAGGTCAGTGTGAGGTGTGTCCAGAGCTCTGCGTAGGTTCTGCCAGAACAGTCCAGGGTGCTGTCCAGCCTGGGACCAGCTCAGGTAGGTGTGTCTCTTCACCAGCCGCCTCATGTGATAGTAGGGAGACAACTGGTGGGCTGGAATGTCCTCCAGAAACACCAGGATCAATACGTCCTTCTGTTCATCAAACAGACGGTAGCTGCACACAGGAGACCAGAGACATTTACACTCAGTCAGCTTTCATTTACATTAAGTAACACTTTATTTATATTAAGTAACACTTTATTTACATTAAGTAACACTTTATTTACATTAAGTAACACTTTATTTACATTACACTTTATTTACATTAAGTAACACTTTATTTACATTAAGTAACACTTTATTTACATTACACTTTATTTACATTAAGTAACACTTTATTTACATTAAGTAACACTTTATTTACATTAAGTAACACTTTATTTACACTGAGATAAACTACTAGTTGCATTAAAAACATTTGTTTTCTGCTTTTCAGCAGTTTTCTACTGCACTCAGCTATGGCCATCTATTTTACAGTGAAACGTCAGAGAAATGGCGCCCCCACCTGGCCATCTGGATCTCTCTAGAGCACCATTCACTCTCCAGGTAATGATGGCTGATCACACAGATGGTCTTTCTGCTGCCATAGATGGCATCTGTAATGTTCTCTATGATGGGTTTACCTGGAAATAAAACACACTAACATTATCCACACCGGATTCAAACCTATTTCACTTCTTGAGAGACAGATAAACGTATACTGTAGTATCACATACTGTAGTAATAATAATGCCATCAAAGACAACACAGTTTTTCAGACAGAGAGAGGTCCCTACCTGCTTACAAGTGTTGTTTACAGAGAGACAGACAGATTAATATAAATACAATATTATTTAGAGACAGAGAGAGGTTGTACCTGGTAGGAAGTCTCGGTGGTGCAGACAGAGTCTCCAGCCCTGCTCTCCCTCCAGCACTGGAAGCATTTCTCTGCAAACCCAGAGCTCATCGTGAACGTTGTAGGAGATGAAGGCATCGTAGCGCTGAGGAGACCCCCTCTTTCTTTCCTTGGCATCATGAAGGAAGGCCAGGAAGAGGTAGTAGCCATAGAGAAGATGCGACTTCAGGAAGTGGTAGGTGAAGGATGTTAGCAGAGTTAGCACAATCACACAAGTGGAGGAAATGTAGCAGATGAAGCTAGCGTCCACCCAACAGGAATGAATGTCAAAGTCCAGAAACCTGGTTCCCTTTTTAGCCAGAGGGAAGCCACAAGTGTAGCTGTGAGCTTCAACTACCAGTGTTTGGTTGTTGTTCTGCATCCACTGCTGAAAGTCAGCATTAGAACAATCACAAGCTAAGGGGTTCTCATTCATGTTAATGTACCTGAGAGCAGGGAGAAAACTGAACACAGAGACATTGATCACCGTCAACTCATTCTGGCTCAGATCCAGCCAGGAGAGTCTAGTCAGATTGGCTTGTGCCAGGAAATCCAGGGACGTCAGATTACAGTTTATTAAGGAAAGAGTCTTCAGCTGTGGTACATATTTAAATGAGTCTGGGTCTAGTTGTTTACCATGGGAAACATTCAAATGTTCCAAATATTTCATATCTGAGAGCATGTGCCATACAATAATTGGAAAGTCTTGTGGAATGTATGGTATTGTTAAACTCTTCAGGCTCTGCAGTAAGGTGATATTATTGTTTTGCCATTGTAACTCATGGGGAGGTGAAGATGTCATTTTTAAGGGATTATTAAAATTTAGACTAAGTGTTTCAAGTTCATCTAGTCCTTCAAAATAGTTGTTGTTCCATGGAACGGAGACAGCCAAGTTATTGTATTCCATGTCTAATTGCTTGAGCGATTTCAGACTCATGAAACTCCCTTCGGTGGGGTATGCAATGTCATTCATTCTTAAATCCAAAAATTCTAGTTTCCGTAGGCCAGTCTTGAATGTGGCACCATAAGTCTGAATTAAATTGTGAACCAAAGTTAGAACCTTTAACTCATTAAGATGTTGAAAGACACACTGATTGAGTTCAGAGATGTGGTTGTTCTCTAGATGAAGATCTGTGAGTCTGGTTAAATTGAAGAAGTCTGAGCAGCTTAAACCATTAATGCGATTGTGACTCAGGTCGAGGATTTGAAGCATGGAGAGATTCTTAACATCGTCTGGTACTTTGGAAAGGTCGTTGCCGCGGAGGTTCAGGTCACTCAGTTGTTTAATTTGTTTTATTGCATCCTTAGACAGTTCAGTCAGGTCATTATATGATAGATCGAGGTTAGTAAGCTGAGTACAATGTGACAGTGTTTTACTAAGGCTGTCATTGATGTTACCATGCACACTGAGTGTCCTCAGTGTGGGTATTTTGCAGATAATATTTAAGAGATCTCTGTCTATACACCCCTGTATGTAATACAGCTCTAGGTTCTCCAGTGAATCAAGGCTCTGTAGAGCCTTTCTGATGGTGTTATAAGACCAAATAGAACCAACCAAATACACTTTAGTTATATTCCTTACAAAATTCTTGTCTGGTATGTCCCACTCCCATCCAAGAGTATAACATAATGACAGGTCGATTGTCTTAAGATGTGGAAATACAGCTGTTGTGATGCTGAACTTTTTTATCGACTTTGATATCACACTCAACTCCCTGAGCTCAGAGGACATGTTTAATGGCAGATCTTTTGACTGAAAAGACTCTAACTCATCAGTTGTGATGATCAGCATATGTAAGCTTGGTAGTTGTAAGATGGTGATTATATCTGTAATTTGATTGGATTTCAGACTTAGTTCCTGTAAGCTGGTGAGTGACTGGAAGGCAGCAGGGTGGATGAATTGGATATTATTATCATCCAAATTCAGTACCAAGAGGTTAGACAGTCCCTGAAACATATTGTCTGTCAGTGTTGTTAGTTTGTTATCGCACATATAGAGCACTTTAAGTTGCACCAATGGGACAAAAGCCCCGTCATCTACATGAGTTATTGAATTATAACTCAGATTCAAATCTGTGAGATTTGACAGATGGTAAAAATCTGTCCTGTTTATCTTTTTGATGTTATTGCCCCAAAGTGTTAATGATATAACGTCTCTGGGAATGTCCTCTGGTACGCTAACGAGATCAAGTCGGTCACAATCTACTGAAACACCATCAGTGACATTGTCAGAGTAAAGAATAGTGCAGTCTTTCAGGAAGTAAGCCAGTATAGGATTAAGATAAAGCATGAACAACAGAAAGAAGAAGGAGAAACAATGCCAGCTTCCTGTCTGTAGCATCATGGCTGTCTTCAGGGTCAACTGTCAGGTACTTTTGCTGGAGTAATTCTGCTGTGGACACTGGTTGGTGACAACACTGTTCAGCATTGATGATCTAAAGAGGATACAACAGTAAAACGGTTACAGTACACATGAAACCTTTTATTTGATCTTTAACTCTACATAGAATCTATGTCATAGATTATACGTCTATATTCCACATGTCTCATGTTCCCTTTAAAGGACTATAGCATCATGTGTGGACAGACTTGTCCCATGTCATTGTCATCTACTCATCTTGGACTTACAATAACTTTTTTTTTATTTTTTATGTTGGACATTCAAATGTAAACTTTCAAAGGGAGCTGTACACAGAAAAACTCTCAAAAGCTCATGGAGAACTCTGTCAACTTCTCCATTCAGCTTCTTTCACTTCACTGACAGTCATCAAGTTAATGTTTCATTCTTATCAAATAATATCTTAGCACATTAACAAATCAAATATATAAAAAATGTCATACTCTTTATACTTGTCACACCATATTCCTAACCCCTTTATGTTGCTACTGTAGTACCTGTTTACTTATCATTATTATTATTATCTTTACCCTTATCATAATAATAATTATTATTATTATTATTATTATTAAATTTTGACCTAGCATCTGTCTAAACAACATGCCATCTAAATAACTTTCTGTACATTTGTGGTCAAGACAAATACAAATCTAAGAACATGAGAACAAGTGACCAAGACATATCTGCATATCGGGGGGGGAAAAGAAGGAAAAGTGACAAAAGGGAACACTCCTAGTCCTCCACTCAAAGGTCTGTCTGTTAAAACCTGCATTGATAAATCATACAGTCCAAGTCTCACATTGTATATTATCACTGTAAGATCCTTAAAGGCTGTGTGACCAATAAACCATCCAAAATGGTGTCTGGAATATTACACATCAAACTATACATGTGGTGAACCTTCATTCATACAGGTTGATGCTTTTATTCACAATAAAATATCAATCTCGTTACGTCTCTTTATCACTTCATAATATTCACGTTCTGTGTGGATGTACTCATGACACAACAGCATAGTGTGTGTGTGTGTGTGTGTGTGTGTGTGTGTGTGTGTGTGTGTGTGTGTGTGTGTGTGTGTGTGTGTGTGTGTGTGTGTGTGTGTGTGTGTGTGTGTGTGTGTGTGTGTGTGTGTGTGTGTGTGTGTGTGTGTGTGTGTGTGCACATGCCATGGTGCACATGGTGTGGCAATAGTGGAGGGAAGTGAAAGAGGAAGATCCCACAAGCACGTGTGTGTGTGTGTGTGGGGGGATGGGGCAAACCAACCAACCAACCAACAATGCATTTATGAGAATACACTTAAGATTGTTAAAATAACTTCTTTTTGGTTTATTCTCACAATAAAAACAGTACAAGGTAACCATTTTTAAAAGAACACAAATAAATGCAAGTGGAGAGGTTTGATTCATCACCAGGCTGGCTCTCAGTCTATGTTTAGTATTACAGAGTAAAGAAGCTCTGTGTTTAATGGAGAACTGGCTATGAGTGGTACGGCTGAAGGGAGGATGGAGATATTATGAGCATGAACTTAAAATATACTTTGAAAGGTTTAGGAAGCATATTTGAAAGGTTAGTGCATGTATAGATGAAAGAACAGGACTGGACTGTGTTAATGTCACAGATAGACAATACATTTAGTTTGTTAAACACAAACTTAATCTATGCATGTTTTCAGGGGGTGGTCATTACTTGATTTATTTACGCTTTGCAGTCGAGACCGTGGGGGGGGGGGGGTGTGTGTGTGTGTGTGTGTGTGTGTGTGTGTGTGTGTGTGTGTGTGTGTGTGTGTGTGTGTGTGTGTGTGTGTGTGTGTGTGTGTGTGTGTGTGTGTGTGTGTGTGTGTGTGTGTGTGTGTGTGTGTGTGTGTGTGAGTGAGAGAGAGAGAGAGGAGGGTGGGGGGGTGTAAGGAGTGGTTCGATCCCGGGCTCCCCCCCAGAGTTAGTGTCGAAGTGTCCTTGAGCAAGACGCTGAACCCCTAATTGCTTCCAATGAGCAGGTTGGTGCCTTGCATGGTTTCCTCTGCCATCGGTGTATGAATGTGTGTGTGAATGGGTGAATGTAATGCACAATCTATGTAAAGCGCTTTGGATAAAAGCGCTATATAAATGCACCATTTACCATAACATATCACATTTTCTGCTTTTATTCTATAAATGTTTCCAGGCCTGGAATTTCATCATTTTAGGGGCCACTTGGCCTTTGGTGTTGTAAATTCTTTGAGGGCACAAATGCCAGGGCAGGAAGGCCATTCAATAAAACAAGATTTTACTCCATTGAAATAATTAATTGAATTTAAGGGTTAAGGCTGATTTAAAATTGAATATGTATGACTATCTGCAGTGAAATAAATGGTGGTATTTACAATCCTTGATCCTTGATCCTCAGCCCTGCACCGATCAAAGTTACTGGATTGGTTTAAAGATGGGGACTCAACAGAGTTAAGAATTCAGAATCTCAACAAAAGACACTGGTGTCTACATGACAAGAAAGAGACAGAGAAGAAAGTGGTTGAATGGCTTGTACTAGAGTAATACTGCAGTTGTTTTTGATTATGTTGTTGTTTTCAAATTATTGTAGTGTTTTTCCACAGTGTTTCAATATGAACGGCTGTGAATTACGAGATCTAAGATAATATAAGCCTGGATACACTTAGCCTATATATACAGTATGCACACAAAGAATGTCAAGAGCTAGAAGTAAAAAAAGAAAAATTAGTTCAGTCCTTTAACATAGCAAGGATATTATCCCTATTATATAAGATATAACACAGAAAAGTCACAATGAATAATACTTTCCAGGATGAAGGAATAGTAATATTGAATCCTACCTGAACTCCTAAACGTCAGTGACAACCATCCTTCCAGTGTTTTACTCAGACAGGAATGAAGTCCATGTGACCACAGCTCAGCTTCTCCTCAGATATAACATGAGGTGACAAACAGTGAAAGAGGAAGCACCCTAAAAATGCAAAAATACTTCTTGGCGAGCGGAGTGACCCAGAGTTCACAGGGTGACGAAAATGCAGTCATAGTATAAAGTGATATTTCACTTACAGTCTCAATATATGGTCATATATGGTCATATATATTAGCCATGAAAGAATAACAACATGTTGGTTGTTTAGCTTTCCATTCATTGTAATGAGGTTATGAAAATAACATAATAATGTACAGTACCTATTACCAGTGGTGGAAAAAGTACTCAATTGCTTTATTCAGCGGTAAAAGTACCAATACTGCAATGTAGTAGTATTCTGTTACAAGTAAAAGTCCGAAATTAAGTATTGGCATCAAAATGTACTTAAAGTACCAAAAGTAAAAACTCGTTAGGCAGAATGTATAAAATTCCTAAAAATCCTTTGAAAATAGCAGATCTACAAGCACACAATGCGTCGCGATGAGACTTATTGTGAGCTTGTAGATCGGCTATTTTCAAATGGCCGAAATGTATATACTGTAGAGCTAAAGTCCTTAATGTATGTTTTGTAATTATAATTAAAATCTACAAAGTAACTAGTATCTAAAGTTTTCAAATAATTGTAGTGGAGTAAAAGAACAATATTTTCCTCTGAGATGTAGTGGAGTAGAAGTAAAGTACTGAAAATTGGAAATACTCAAGTAAAGTAAAAAATATGTCTTAAGTACAGTACTTGAGTACATGTACTTAGTTACTTTACACCACTGCCTAATACACAAATTAACCAGACAGTAATGCATTTGTTTTGACAGGTTGTGGGTCCATATCCCTCCAGAACAGGCATGCTGGTGGTCTCAGGTGGTTCAGGAGGACGGGTCAGTGTGAGGTGTGTCCAGAGCTCTGCGTAGGTTCTGCCAGAACAGTCCAGGGTGCTGTCCAGCCTGGGACCAGCTCAGGTAGGTGTGTCTCTTCACCAGCCTCCTCATGTGATAGTAGGGAGACAACTGGTGGGCTGGAATGTCCTCCAGAAACACCAGGATCAATACGTCCTTCTGTTCATCAAACAGACGGTAGCTGCACACAGGAGACCAGAGGACATTTACACTCAGTCAAGTTGTATGGACAGTTTTATTTATAGTGACCAAGAGCCACAGGGCAGAGAGTTTATCTTCAACAGCTCTGAGTTTTAGCCAACATGGTTCCCCATGCAGCAGTGCTTCTCAAAGCCTATACTGTGGCGTTAACTTATTTTCATGCTACTCTATATCAACATATTTTGCTGGGGACAGCCTGGAACCGCCTCAAGGACCCCTGGGGGTCCCCGGACCCCACTTTGAGAACCACTGCTTTACACCATCAGCTGACATGATTTAACAGCAGTGGTTTATAATCCCACCCAGTGAAATGATGGAGGAATGCGTCTGACATTATGATGCATATTTATGCATTATATTCATATTAACATGACATATGATGCATATTCATGCATTTTATTCATATTAACATGACATATGATGCATATTTATGCTTTATATTCATATTAACATGACATATGATGCATATTTATGCATTATATTCATATTAACATAACATATGATGCATATTTATGCATTATATTCATATTAACATGACATATGATGCATATTTATGCATTATATTCATATTAACATGTCAGTTACAATTTTAACTTTTAGATTAATGAGTTAAAATACTATTTCAACATTCTGAATCAACAAACATGTGACTAAAATCCCTGGATGCCAATTCAGAACCTCTGCCCCAATTTTTTGACATGGCCCTGTTATAGCGCCACCAGGAGGCCGATTTGTGCAAAACCCATTTTTTTATATTACTCCTAAAAATTTTATCCAAACATCACGCAAATCGGTACACAGTATCTCTATAGTCATGTGATCAACACGGATCTGATTTTCCATATTCCATCCTGATTGGCTAAGGTTGGCTTCCAAAATTTGCAGGATTGGTCCATTTTGAACTAAATGCCTCAAATCATGAAAGCAGCTTGCCATTTCCGTAAAATTTCCCACGCTCATTAAAAAATGACTTAGGCCATTAGTTTAGCAAGGTGACGACATGTAACCTTTTATTTGATCTTTAACTCTATAGATCACTCTGTATTCCGCAATCAAAGAAACTATAACAATAACATAGAAAATATGTAAACATATATTATCCAGTCAGATTGAAACTTTAAAATGAAGCTGTACACTAAAAGACTCTCGAAAGGTTATGTATGCGACTGCAGGAGACCAACTAAATAAGTCACTGAGAGGCGATGAGATTGTATATTGTCCGGCGCTCTGCTTAACAAAAGGATTTGCTGGGTTCAAACAATGTGTTTTAAGGGGTTTCCTTTAAGCAACATAAACGTAGTTAAAGGGTGCTCAAACTTATACAGTAGCAACATAATCACAGCGATCAAAATAAAGCAAAACAAATAGAGTGAATAAAGCAGTCAACAAATAATACGGCTTCCAACACCCTCTCTCTATGTTCTCAGCAGGTTAACAGGTGATGCTTTTGAGGTAACCATGTGATCGCCCCTATTCCCTTCACTCAATCACCCGGCCACGTACCCCAATGATTAACAATCAACATAACCAAACATAATCATCATAATAACAATAAACCCATTGATTGCAACAAACTAATTCATGGCTCCTACAGGTTTATCAAAAACGATATCAATGTTTACCGTTTAGCTTGTTTATATTGAAGTTAATGTTTCATCCTTATCAAATATATATCCTAATACCAAATCAATTATATACATAATTTCATACTCTTTATACTCTTCATACTTTATTCCTAATCCCTGTGTGTTACTTCCTGTTTACCCTTTTTAGTATTATTATAATTTTCTCCGCCAGGCCGAAAGGCATGGCGAGAGAGTATGTTTTACCCCCTGTCCGTCCCTCCGTCTGTGTGTCCGTGTGTCCGTGTGTGTGTCCGTCTGTGAACAGCTAATCCCCGGCACCGTTGGCCTGATCGCTGCGAAACTGTGCGCACACACTCCCTGGATGCCAATTCAGAACCTCTGCCCCAATTGGCCCTGTTATAGCGCCACCAGGAGGCCGATTTGTACAAAACCATTTTTTTAATATTACTCCTACAAATTTTATCCAAACATCACGCAAATCGCTACACAGTATCTCTATAGTCTTGTGATCAACACGGATTTTCCAAATTCCATCCTGATTGGCTAAGGTTGGCTTCCAAAATGTGCAGGATTGGTCCATTTTGAACTAAATGCCTCAAATCATGAACGCAGCTTGCGATTTCCGTGAAATTTCATACGCACATTCCCACTAGGCCGAGGAAGAAATGCCACTTGAACATTTTCAAATCAGCCTCATGGTGGCGCTATAAAAGGCCGATTTGCGTTTTTAATTGTGACTGCACCGATCGGCGTGAAACTTTGCACGCATACTCCCTAGAGGCCAAGGAAAAACATCTGCCCTGCATTTTTCACATTAGCCTTTTATAGCGCCACCAGGAGGCCGACTTATGTAAAACACATATTTTGAGATTAAGCTTTCATATTTTATCCAAATTTCACGCAAATCGGTACACATGATCTCTATAGTAATGTGATCAAGATGGATCTGTTTGATTTTTCATATTCCATCCTGATTGGCTAACATCGACATCTAAAGTTTGCAGGAGTGGCCCGTTTTGAACAAAATGCCGCAAATCATGAACACAGCGTCCGTTTGCAGTGGAACTTTGCACGCACATTTGCACTACGTTGAAGAACAAACGCCACCCTTTTAACATTGCCCTATTATAGCGCCACCAGGAGGCCGATTTTTCCTTTTTATATTACTCCTACACATTTTGTCCAAACATCATGCAAATATAGTACACATTATCTCTATAGTCAAGTGATCAAGATGGTTCCGTCCGATTTTTTATATTCCATCCTGATTGGCAAATTCTGAACATTGCTGGCCCACAATAACCTACCTGACCTGGCGGAGACCTGTGCTCCGAGGAGCACTTTTTCTTTTTGATTATTTTCACATTTTACAATTTAGGCATTTAGCAGATGCTCTTATCCAGAGAGACTTACTGTAAGTGAGAGATGGAATAAGGAGAGATAGCATGAACTCTAGACAGCAAACAAGGCCAATAGAGTGCAGAGAGAACAGTGTATAAAGACACTAGGAATTCATTCTTTTTTTGTTTTTACAACTAACAATACTGCAGCCTATATATAAAACAGAAAAGTCCAGGTTTCATCACCATGCTGGCTTGTGGTGGACATTTTGGTCAAAATAAAAAAAATTGCCACGGACATACAAAATGAGTGGACAACAACATTACCAGAAACACATAAAGAACTAGCCCAGAATTACCATATAACAGGTCTGTAACTCTGAGAGTGTACAAATGGAACTTACGGGTCCATTTGGTTCGCATTTGTACACTCTCAGAGTTATGGTGGTCCTTGCAAATAAAGCAAGAACCACTAGTAGGACTCCTAATGTGTCATTTAAAGAAAACCTGGAGACTTGACATTCAGTAAATTTGCCACGGACAAGACCAAGTCTTTGCCACGGACACATTTGTCCGTGTACGGACGTATTGATGACCCCTGGAAAAGTCACAAGTATAGTTTCCAGGAAGAAGAAGGAATTGAAACATTGAATCCTACCTGAACTCCTAAAACTCAGTGACAATCATCCTTCCAGCGCGTTAATCAGAGGAGAATGAAGGATCAGCTCAGCTGGCACCTCAGATGACAATGAGGAAAATGCGCAGCGGGAGCGCACTCACGTATTAGTTTGTATTGGCCAGTGAGCTCAGTGCTATATATCCCAACGCACCCATCAGTGAGAGAAGGGCAAAACAAAGCACCGTACCAATGCAGAAGTACTTCACTTCAAAGACAATAGGACATGTGTACAGTATAAACAACACCCTCCCTTCTCCTCCTCTGTGAGGACAAACTGGATGTGCTACATTCCAGACGTTGTACTGTATGAATTATTGTGTACACAGCAGTGATGGAAAGAAACTAAGTACATTTACTCAAGTACTGTACTTAAGTACAATTTTGAAGTACTTTTACTTTACTGGACTACTTACAATTTTCAGTACTTTTACTTCTACTCCACTACATCTCAGAGGAAAATATTATACTTTTACTCCACTACAACTGTTTGAAAACTTTAGTTACTTTGTAGATTTTGATTATTATTACAAAACACACATTAACCACTTCAGCCCTATACAGTATATTCTGACTATTTTCAAAAGGTTTTCATACGTTATGAATTGACATTCGGCATAATGACTACTTTTACTTTTGTACTGAAATATATTTTGATACCAATACTTTAGTACTTTTATTCAAGTCAATTTTGAATTCTGGACCTTTACTTGTAATTCTACATTTAAAAAATCCACCACTGCTACACAGTATAAACAACACCTTCTCCTCCTCTGTGAGGACAGACTGGATGTGCTACATTCTAGACGTTGAAGGAATTCACTGTGAATGTATTTGTCATGTTACCTTTCTATCTCTGCTCTAACACACTCGTTTACTATCAAGTACTGTGTAGTGTATGAAAGGAAGAAGCCGGGTATTGGTTGTGTGTTTTATTTTAATTAGTGGTTCTGAAAGTGGGGCTAGGGGGTGTTTGAGGGTAGCCTGGCATTGGCCGGACTGATAACGTGGAATCACTCTCACGTTCCTCCCTGGTGTCAGTCTGGACTTCGGCCCATAGGGAGCGAGTATGAGAAATCCGAAAATTATTTTGATGCTTTTCACTGTTGTACGGTCAGTTGAAACGCAGTCACTGATTGGCCCGATCATTTTCTGATTTCTCATACTCGCTCCCTATGGGCCGAAGTCCAGACTGATACCAGGGAGGAACATGCCAGGCTTGTTTGAGGGCGTTCCAGAGGGTTCCCAGCTAGGTTTTTGACAGTTAGGAAAGAACCAAATGGAACTTTAAAGGTATGTTTTGGGGGATCTGTCATGGAAGTCCATTTGACCACAGCTCAGGTGACACCTCACATGACAATAGTGGAGAGAAGAGCAAGTCAAAGCATTGTGCCGATGCAGAAGTACTTCACTTCACAACAGAACATATGGGCCCTATCTTTGCCGGTGCCTTACCCAGGCATTATCCCTAAACATATTTGCCTTTTTTTTTACTATTTAAAATTTTCAAATAGTTCAAATAGCCGATCTACAAGCTCACAACGTGTCGATGTAGATCGGCTAGTTGAACTATTTGGAAATGTTTTTAAAAATAGTAAAAAAAATTGTAAAGAAGTTTAGGGATACTGGGTAAGGCACCGGCGAAAATAGGGCCCATAGGCATAGGGAACTATCTTACACTGCATGAAAAGAGGGATTAATGGGCAACTATGGGCAATTGCATTTACCTAGCAGCATCTGGAATACATAGCAGGAAACCTTGTTTTTTGCGCTGTCTTACACCCTACATTCTCCTCCTCTGTGAGGACAAACTGGACGTGAATGCAAATAGATTCACTGTGAATGTATTTGTCATGTGACCTTTCTATCTCTGCTGTAAGTCTTCCACTCAGCACGTTTACTATCAATTACTGTGTACTTCTCAAAGTGTCTGTGTCTGCCTCCTCAGCAGAAAAAAACCTCCAGACAGCATTAATTTTTTTTCTTCATAAAAGATAGTTCCACTTCCTCTTTCTTCAGAACAGAGCAAACCACATGTTTTATCATTGGCCAGGATCTTGTGTTGCGTAATGATTGGTTGATACACAGAGAGGAGGTATAATGATTTTATCTTGTGTTTATCTTGGTTTCTCTGTAGGTTGTGTCTCACGGGGCGTTTGGCTCCATGTTGAATCTATCAGTCGATGATGTGAAGCTTCTCAGAGTCACATCGACACATCTCTCTACCTCGACCTCTGATCTCTGATCTCTGATCTCTGACCTCCTCTCCTCTCCATCCTCCAAACATCCAACCAGACCACATGGAGACTGTGTTTGTCCTACTGATGATGATGGTGACCGTTGGACTGTCTCATGGTGAGAAGCTGCTTTATTCACTAATTAACACATTGTTCATATTCACTATCATATAATCATATTCATATTCACTCTTATATCTACTAATCATATTCATATTCTTTAATATATGTATGTATTTCTTAAAGCGAACATTTGTAACTCAAATCTTTGCTTCTGGAGATTCTACAAATGTCTTCTAAATCCTAACCGTTTAATATAATATCAGTGGTTCTCAAACTTGTCAAGCCAAGGACCCCCAAAATTATATGCATTTGTCGGCAGACCCCCCCATCTCAAAATATGTTGTTCCAGGGGCCGCCAGAAGCAAAGATTTCCCTCTCTATAAAAAAGTGACATTTAACACATTGCGTGCCAATCGCGTAGATCTACGCGAACCTAAATAATTGCGCAAATGCGCAGCGTGACAGTTGCGTAGATCTACGCGAACCTAAATAATTGCGCAGCGTGCCAGTCGCGTAGATCTACGCGGAGTGGTCTTTTTTTTTTCTTTTTTTCTCGCAGGTTCACATTTCATTGTAGGCCTCCCTCGCCACGACACATTTCATTGTAGCACACCCGGAAACGGAAATATCCGTATCCAGAGATTTTCGTTCCCATCCGGCGCCGCTCTAAAGCGGAAACTAAATCTCAATTTTCTCAATTGTAGTTTTTCTCCTCGCTGATCGCTGTTTAACATAAACCGCTGTAGCTTCAAAATGGCCGATCGCCGATCGAAACGGTCTTCTCTGGGCATCTCACACAGCTGCCCTGTGTGTCTACAAACAGTTGAACGCGCGATTTTAAGGTATTTAGCGAGGTCTGTGGCGACGTGAAAAAAACAACAATAAATCGCTGGCACTGGTGAGTAAATTATGATATTAAACTCTGGCGTGGAATTTAAGGGTCAAATATGACCCGGCAAAGAAGTGTGGCTCAATTCCCCCCAAATTGTCAATATTCAATGTTTACATGTTTGAGAGTGAGAGAAACTTGTCCTCAATTAGCATTTGCTATTAGGAGTAAAATAAAGTTTGGGTTTATGAAACATAAATGACTTTTTACCGTTCATGGTATATGGGTACATTTTAACCCTTAACACCACAGGTGTCACAATTTTTTATATTAAAAAAAAAATACGTTAAAAAACTAAAACAAGTATTTTATTTTTGGAGGTGTGTTCTAATATTAGTCTATTCTTAATTCTTTAGGTCTTAAAATAAAACATGTTATAATTGAAATTAAGCTATATTGAAAAATGAAACCCTAACCCTAACCCCAAATAATATTTTTTAAAGTGTGTACATGCATGTCAGCTATGATGTGGGGAAAAAAATATGAAACCCATTTTTTTTTGTTGTATTTTTGGAGTTAAATCGCAGGTCAAATTTGACGCGCTAACGCCAAAAATGTATGCAGGTGTCTAACACAATGCAAGGGTTAATGGGTTCGCTGTGTGTCCTCCAGCTCCAGTGTCTCCTCCCAAGCTGTCCTCTGAGTGTCTGTCCCAAGGACAGATGAGGGTGTCCTGCTCCTGTGAAGGGGACAGTGTCCAGTACAGATGGACTCTGGACGGACAAACCCTGACGGATGAGCAGCTCCTCTCTGGACATCATGACACACAGAACATCACCGTGACACTGGGCACATCTGGACTCCTGGCCTGCCTGGTCTACGACAGTGTCAGCAGTGATGTTGCTTTTCAGAACATCTCACCATGTCCAGGTGAGACTGAACATGATTATTGACCATGAAGCTGATCATCATTAATCAATTAATCAATTAATCAAGTAATTGATTAAATGTAATAATTCATTTATTATTATTAATTAAATAAATCATTAATTAATATTATTAATAATAATTTAGTCCCCTTGTTGGTATTTGTCACAATACATGTGTGCATAGGTGAAATTTCTCCTCTGCATTTAACCCATCCTAACTATTAGGAACAGTGGCTGATATTAATACAGCACTTATAGGGTTAAAGTGCCTTGCTCAGGGACGTGTAGACTGGGCAGACCGGTGTTGAACCAGAGACCCTCTGGTTAGTAGTAGACGGCCTCTATACTCACTCAGCTGCAGAGACCTTCTAGTTAGCAGACAGTCTCTAGTCTCTATCCACTCAGCTACAGAGACCTTCTGCTTAGCAGACAGTCTCTACTAGTGATGTGCGGGTCAGGTTTTTTTCATGTTTTTTCCCGCCCCGCCCCGCCCCGGAACCCAACCCGCCTCAACCCGCGGGTCGTACCTATAATTCTGTAAAATCACGAAGGTTAGAAAATAATCTTCAAGTATACACCCCAAGTGTATTCAAACTGTTATTGTTATTATTCTTATTCTTATTAGGAATAAAGACAAAACAAGAGCATCTGATTTTATTTATTTTTTGCGTGTGAGAGAGGCTGACCCGCTCACCCGCAGCCCGCATAATTGCCTCTGAAATCCTGACTCGACAACCCGCGGGACCCGCGGGTTGACCCGCGGGTTGACCCGCGGGTCACTAGTCTCTACCCACTCAGCTACAGAGACCTTCTGCTTAGCAGACAGTCTCTAGTCTCTACCCACTCAGCTACAGCTGTAATGATCATGACAACACTGACTCATTAAATCCAGTTGTTTGCTTACATTTGGGGGCAGTGGCTCAGGAGGTAGAGTGGCCGCTCTTCCCGGTTCGATCCCCGGCTCTCCCTATAGGTTCAGTGTCCTTGAGCACTGAACCCTTATAACTGCTCCCGGTGTGCAGCTTGCATGGTTGTCTCCGCCGTCTGCGTGTGAACGTAACTAAGGCACATTGTAAAGCACTATATAAATGAAAATGAACCATTTTACATTTACATTTACATTTGCCCACCATGTTTGTCTCTAGGCTTCAGATTCATCAGCTGTGCGTCGTCCAATGGGACACAGATGCCACCACAGTGGGTGTTCGACAATGACACCTCATGTACGCCAACAACAATGGCAGCAGCAACAACAATGACGGCAACATCATTAACAACACCAACACCATCAACACCCGGTGAGAGTTCCAGCTAGGGGTCGATATGGTGATAAATATTGTTGAGACGATACAATGTCTCCGCGATATGCCTACAGTATGTCTGCATCACAATCCACGATATCGTATAGATTGTGATGCAGACAAGGCTCTGGATACAGCGTCATAACATACATTGACGAAATGGTGTAGGCCACTGGTATTCATGTCTGGCGTGTGTCTGGCACGTCTTGAGGAAACCACAAACTTCCTGTCTGCCTTAGACAGCTGCATCTCAAAAACCAACTGCTTGTCTGGATTATACCTTTCAGCAACTTTTAATACACAACGCGATCTGTACGCGTTGTGAGCCTGTAGATCTGCTATTTTCAAACATTTTAGTACTTTTACTTTTGGTACTTTAAGTACGTTTTGATACCAATACTGTTGTACTTTTACTCAAGTAAATTTTGGAATACTTCTACATTGCAGTATTGATACTTTACTATACTTAAGTAAAACATTTGAGTACTTTTCCCTCCACTGGTAGCAAGTTCACACTTTTGATCGTGGCTTCCATAATGTCCTGTATTGTAAACTAGACTTCACACCCACATGTCTGATACTGTAAAGCATTTCCTTCTGCTATTATTAAAAGTGTTGCATAGTGAGTGCTGACAACTTAATTTGCTATTTTCCTGCCTTTTATACAATATATATATTTTTAGGTAAGCATAAACCTAGTGTATCTTTTTAAAACCAGACTTATAAAGTTCACATACTTCACATACTTTGTATAGTAGTTAAAATAATATGAGTGATAATGATTTACAGTATAAGCCCTCAGAATGTTGACAGTTTAACCCGTTAAATAATAACCTATCCCACAAGTCATGTCAAGTCACATTTATTTATATAGCACATCTCATGGACAGGAATGTTTACGTCTCCACAATGTCTATGCTAGTGTGCTACACATTTTAAAACTATTAGACTAGTACGTCTGCATAAGCACTAGTGCCACGATAAACTGAACCACTATATATAGGCAGGCAGATTCACGTTTTGGCCTATACAGTACCTCTTGAACTGTATAGGCCAAAACGTGAATCTGCCTGTTACAGCACCACCATGAGGCTGATTTGAAAAATGTAGGGTGGCATTTCTTCCTTGGCCTACTGGGGATATGCGTACAAAGTTTCACGGAAATCGGAGGCTGCGTTCATGACTATTTACCAATGGACCGAATGCCCCCGGCCCCCAGTTAAAAATCACTAAAATCACTATAACGATAGAAAGTAATACATGATTTTTTTAACACTCATCTTTTAATTATTATCATTACAAACTAATAAAATAACCCTTGTTGTAAAAAACAAAGTTGTCCTTTTAAGGGCCCTGCAACTTACTCTTAGGCCCGCTCATCTTGAAGACAGGATGTGGATCAGATCCACACCCACTATACCAAGTCTCCTCATCAGTCTACTTCATGTTGTATCCATTGTGTTGTGTTGTGTTGTCATCCAGGACAGAGTGTGTATTTCTACTTCAAAGTGGCTGAAATGTGCGTCCTGCTCATGGTGTGTGTTGGATTCTACATTTACTACAAGATGAAGACCCACCCTCCTCCACAACAAGACCCGCTTTACTGCAACATGGTTGTCATGGAAACTCAGTAACTTCTAGGCGAGTGTCCCTGTGAAAATAATAGTGTTCAGTTACAAACACCTTGTTACAATTTACAATTTAGGCATTTAGCAGACGCTCTTAATCCAGAGCTATTTACAGTAGGCAAGGTAAACACGAGGTAATTACATCAAAATGCATAGCTATAGTAATCATAGATCATGATCATAGGTAAACCAGGAACCTATCATCAGTCTAAACAGTATAAAAATAATAAATAATATGTACATTGAAACTATACACACTATATGATGCCTGGGGTCTATTCCACGAAACCTGGATTAGGGATAAACCGGGTTTAATCGGCTATCCTGGCTTAAATTATCCAGGAATCGGTTTCACGAATGCTGAGTTAGCTCGGCAGATTAACTTAGCCAGTAAACCTGGATATGTTTATCCATGATCCTGTTTCACAAAAGAAAATTGAAGCAATCCTGCCTTAGTTACCATGACAATTTAGCTGTGAAGTTAGCCTGGTCCGGACCAGGCTAACAGCCAAGCTTTATTAATCCAGTGCCTTGTTCTTCAAGTTTTGTGAAATAGCTGTTAGTCCAATGACTCCAATCATTAACCAATGAGTTTTTCCACACTTATTCAATTCTTATGCAAAATCGAAGATCTACAAGCCAGAAATGTTTTTGTCTTATGGCGGCCGGGGGTCCCCGGCCCCCCATGGACCCCCGCCCCCGTGGACCCCCGGACCCCCGTGTACCCCCGGCCCCCTGTGTACCTCCGGACCCCCGTGGACCCCCGGACCCCCATGGACCTCCGGACCCCCGCCCCCGTGGACCCCCGGCCCCCTGTGTACCTCCGGACCCCCGTGGACCCCCGCCCCCGTGGACCCTCGGCCCCCTGTGTACCTCCGGACCCCGTGGACCCCCGCCCCCGTGGACCCCCGGCCCCCTGTGTACCTCCGGACCCCCGTGGAACCCCGCCCCCGTGGACCCCCGGACCCCCGTATACCCCGGACCTCTGTTGGGGGTCAACGGGGGTCCGGGAGTACACGGGGGGCCGGGTACTCCCGGACCCCCGTTGACCCCCGGCCCCCCGTTGACCCCCGTGGACCGGAGACCTCCGGCCGCCAAAAGGCAAGCTTTTCACTTGTAGATCTTCGATTTTAGAAATTAGAAATTAGAAAATTATTCTAAGTGTGTAATTATAATTCCAACATTCACTTAAACTCCTTATGTTTAAGCCTAACTGAATTATATATTTATGGATTTGTATATAAATTAATTGCATATTTTTGGACAACTTGTGCATTTAATTTGTCTGCAATACTTTGCCACGCTTTCTCCCTGGATCTATATTTATTGCGGCTGTGTTTCCTCTCTTGCTTATTATACATTTTACTTCCTTGTATGATTTCATGAGCTGCTGCAGTGCTGCTGTTCAGCCACAGAGAAGAACGCCGCTCTGGTTTTGGGCTCCATGATTGGTCAAGTTCAAGGATTCTGCTATCGACTTTCATGGTCTTTTATAGGAATATGTGAACTCACATTCAGCCTGGTTTAACGATCCTGGCTCGACAAACCTCTCCTTCTCAGCCCGGCTTGGCGTTCGTGGAACTGAATAAACCAGGCTGAACAGCGCAGGCTTGTCAAACCTGGATTTGCCTTTCAAACCAGGATAATTTAATTCCGCTTTCGTGGAATAGACCCCAGGTCAACAATGACCTGGCATCTGTGTACATAACATGCTACCTAAATTACATTGTAACCTTTGCATAAGCCTGCAAGGTCGTCAAGGCAAGTGGTATAGACCAACACGGGAACTACAAATTTCACGCCCACTTTTGAGACAGTGCCTCCAGTCGAGGTCCGTTAGAACGATGTACTGCACCTGCCAATGCATTCCCTATGAGAGGATATGAGAGTTAGCCTACTTTTAAAATTATCCTACATTAACTGGAGACGATATTGATTTAAGTAAAAAATATGTTTCCAAATGTATGGAGTGTCTTTGTCAACATATCTTCTTGTTTTCTTAATAGTTGAAGTGTTTCACATTTAATTTGCCACTTTTATGGGTTACCCATAATGTTAACACAGCAGAGGGTAGACTGCAGACAGACACAGTAGTCGCATTTCAGTGGCATCACTGTCTTTACGAGCGCCGAGCGTCCACTCTGAAGTGGGGAATTCTCATCCCAATCCCGACAGACTTTGTTCATATTTCTATATTTTGAACATCTCATAGGCTTATATTAATTTTCTACCCACCACAGAGCTCCGACGGTACATGACAAATTAAAACGTGTGGGTTTACCGTTGTTGTATTAACTTGCCTGAATGTAAGTTGGGGAAATAACCCAACTAAATGGAGGAGTGACATATCCCGACATTTTCAACTACTTAGTGAATACTCCAGGTTAGTATTAATATACAAATAGTCTTGCAAGATGCTGTTTGGATAATTGTCCAAAATAAATAGCCTATAAAAATGATACATGAGAGACACAAGCGTATCTGGGTATTGAAAACCTCAAGGGATGCGTCTGTGATGTACCATGCGACCACTTAAACCTTAGATTTCAGATGCTAGAACTTTTGAGACACTGATGGAGAATATTATAGTATATTGTGGGTTGTATATTGAGATGGCAGGTATGTCACATTAAAAAGGACAAATCAAACAAATGGGACACTTTATTAGAACACCAAAAAAATCGCTACAGCCTCAGTAGTTAACCAGTGAAATTACGGTATTTTACAATGCCTCTCATAGAGATTGCATTGAGAGCTGCAGTTCATCGTTCTAAAGGACCTCGAGTAGCGGCGCTGTGTCAAAAGTGGGCGTGAATTTGTAGGCGCCCCTCTTCCGGCCGTGTGTGTCTATACGTGATAAGGTGGAGTCTGAAGAGGTGAGTCTTCAGATTACAGCAGAAGATTGGGAGTGAATCTGTAGAACTGCAATGGGGAGTTCGTTCCACAGTTTGAGTGTTGTCCCCTATGTTTTAGGGAAGGTTCTGACAGCTTACCTGTGTTAGCTGATCTGTTGGATCAGGCTTTTAAGATGTGTGGCGTGTCTTATTTACCTTTGGTTGCTTTGTAGGCCAACAACAGTGTTTTGTACTCGGTGCGGGCAGTAACTGAGAGCCAATGGAGGGAGCGGAGAAGGGTGGAGACATGTGACATTTTTGGCTGGTTGAAGACCAAGCGTGCTGTGGCATTCTGGATCATTTGGAGGGGCTAAAGTGCACAAATGTTTAAAACTGTGCTCTTTTACTTTTTTACTTTTACTATTTGTTTTACACATATCTGTCTCTGTCTCTCTCTCTCTCTCTCTCTCTCTCTCTCTCTCTCTCTCTCTCTCTCTATATATATATATATATCTGTCTCTCTCTCTCTCTCTCTCTCTCTCTCTCTCTCTCTCTCTCTCTCTCTCTCTCTCTATATATATATATATATATCTGTCTCTGTCTCTGTCTCTGTCTCTGTCTCTCTCTCTCTGTGTCTCTGTGCCTCTGTCTGTCTGTCTGTCTGTCTGTGTGACTCTGATGATAAGACAGAGAACTCTTGGAAATCGGTTATTTTAAGTTATTTCTGTCAGATGAAGTGGTTTATGGTTGATGTCTCTTATAAAGGAGAAGTTAAGATGAAGTGGTTTATGGTTGACATCTCAGACGCTGACATTTAGCTGTTTCATGTTGTGGCTTTTTAACAGCTGAGTTGACATAAAAACAAGCTTGAGGTTTAATACTAGATCAGCGGAATTATCTGATGACTTAAAATGTGTGGCTGCTTTAAGTTGAGCGGATATTAGCATAAACATATTAGTGTAATTCATTTTAATCATGTTTTTAAATTCATTGCAGATATCTTACTTAAACATATTTTACTTTGCCAATGAAGACTGTACATGTGAGCTTTGTTATGAGATTTAGCTTTTGCAATAAAAACCTATATGTTTCATTTATCTGTTGAGCCTTTTGTTTGAAAAAAAACTCCTTGAATTCATTAGTGTTATGCTACCCTCTATTGGCTGTTAACAATATGTCATCTGCTTAGTGATAGTAGTTAATCTATTAATACCTTTGTTCTTCATGGTAACCCAGTTGAATGAATGAATGTATAATCAACTGTAGTGTATGGATATTATTTCTTCTAATCATGGTTATTGTTCTACTCAAATGTCCTACTAAAGAAAAACGGGACAGAATGTTTTTGGCCGTCCTGCCTCGGTAGCAGAGTGGCTCACAGCCTCAGCCTGATCACATAAAGGCCTAATATCTCCCACAGGCAGTGGTGGGAAAAGTACTAAAATGTTTTACTTAAGTAAAAGTACCAATACTGCAATATAAAAATACTTTCTGCACTTTTATTTTACCTTTTTACCATTTTTCTTTTTTTTCCTACCATCCGTCCCGGGCCTACGGGCTACGGGTCGGCCCGCGCATCACTACCACCTCCTAGGGCATTGGTTCTCAAAGTGGGGTCCGGGGACCCCCAGGGGTACTAGAGGGGGTTCCAGGGGGTCCCCAGCTAAATTATGGATAGGAACCAAATGCACCCTTATGGGTCTGTAACTCTGAGAGTGTACAAATGGAACCAAATGGACCCTAATGGGTCCATTTGGTTCCAATTGTACACTCAGAGTTAAATTAACATAGATTTTACAATATAAATTGGGGTCCAAGAGATAGAAATGCCATTAAATGGGGGTCCGTAGCCCTAATGCATGTCAAACTGGGGGTCCTTGAAATTTAAATGGTTGAGAATCACTGCTAGAGCCGTAAAAAACCTTCTCTTATGGGGGTCCCTGGCATATCTTTTGAAATGGGGGTCCGCGGGCTATTAAGTGTCAATTTGGGGGTCCTTGACATGAAAAAGTTTGAGAACCACTGTCCTAGGGTATGGGCACTGATGACGCAGAGGAGAGAACGCGCCCCCAGCGCCCACAGCGTCCCATTGAACCCAGGACCTTCTAGCTGTGAGGTGACAGCGCCACCGACTGCGCCATAAAACCTTGTGTTTAATATTCGGTAAGTTCCAGTCATACAGCTCTATTGGAGTCTGTGTCAGTCATGTGACCTCCTCTGCCGCCTCAGCAGAAAAAAAACTACCTGACAGCATTCTTTTTTTTTTTTCATAAAAGACAGTTCCTCTTCCTCTTTCCTCAGAACAGAAAAAAACACATATTTTATCATTGGTCAGAATCTTGTGTTGCGAGGTAAACATTGGTTGATACACAGAGAGGAGGTATAATGATTTTATCATGTGATTATCTTGGTCTCTCTGTAGGTTGTGTCTTACGGGGCGTTTGGCTCCATGTTGAATCTATCAGTCGATGTGAAGCTTCTCAGAGTCACTTCTCTCTACCTCGACCTCTGATCTCTGACCTCCTCTCCTCTCCATCCTCCAAACATCTGACCAGACCACATGGAGACTGTGTTTGTCCTACTGATGATGGTGACCGTTGGACTGTCTCATGGTGAGAAGCTGCTTTATTCACTATTTAACACATTGTTCATATTCACTCTTATATCTACTAATCATATTCATATTCACTATTATATCTGTTATAATAATTATATTATCATTGGTCAGAATCTTGTGTTGCAATGTGATTAGTGGTGTAAAGTAACTAAGTACATTTACTCAAGTACTGTACTTAAGTAAAATGTTGAGGTATTTTTACTTTACTGGAGTATTTCCAATTTTCTGTACTTTTACTTCTACTCCACTACATCTCAGAGGCAAATATTATACTTTTATTCCACTACAATTATTCGAAAACTTTATTTACTATTTACTTTTTAGATTTTGATTATTATTACAAAACATACATTAACCAGTAATAGCCACTATATACATTTCGGCCATTTGAAAATAGCAGATCTACAAGCTCACAATGCGTCGCAACGCGACGCATTGTGAGCTTGTAGATCTGCTATTTTCAAAACATTTTTATATATTTTATGCATTTGAAAACATTCTGCATAATGAGTACTTTCTATTTTTGGAACTTTAAGTATATTTTGATACCAATACTTTTGTACTTTTACTTAAGACAATCTTGGCTTTTACTTGGAACAGAGTATTTCTACATTGCAGTATTGATACTTTTACTCATGATGATGATTTATCTAGGTTTCTCTGTAGATTGTGTCTTATGGAGCGTTTGGCCTCTCTATGGTCTCTCTACTCACTCGGCTACAGAGACCGTCTGATTTATTGCACTTGAGTTTGAGTTATTTTGCATCCATGTTTATGAATATGTGAAGCAGGTGGTGAGGGTCTTGGTGGAGGTAGAGTTTTGAGTGGTAAAGTACAGAGGATGAAGAGAGGGGGACCTAGCACAGAGCCCTTGGGGGACACCGCTGGTAACTAGGGCTGTAGTTATTGATGGAGATTTGAATCGCTGTCTGTCGTACAGTGGTACAGTATGACCCATTAAGACCGGGAACGCATACTGTGTCATTTTGATGTTTAGCTACAGTATAACCATTATTTTATACTTTGGGCTATTCAAAAAATTGCAGATCTACAAGCTCATAGCACGGCACCCAGTGCCTCGCTACGAGCTTGTAGATATGCTTTTTTTTTTTTAATCTTTAACATTTGTGCAAATCTTATACATCTTATAATATATATATACTTTCTTAAAGCAAACATTTGTAACTCAAAACTTTGCTTCGGGGGATTCTACGAATGTCTTCTAAATCTTAACAGTTTTCTGGAAAACGTATGTTGCTATAATATCAGTGGTTCTCAAACTTTTTTCATGTCAAGGACCCCAAAATTAAATGTATTTGGCCGGAGACCCCCCATCTCAAAATATTTTGTTGCAGTGACCCCCCGAGAAGCAAAGATTGTTCGCTTTAAAATATATAAAAGATTTGCACACATTTTCACGATTTAAAAAAAATAGCAGATCTACAAGCTCATAGCACTCGGCACTCTGTGCCACGCTATGAGCTTGTAGATCTGCTATTTTTGAATAGCCAAAGAAATCTAAAAGTGACACGGATGCGTTCCCGGTCTTAAAGGGTTAAAGCAGGGGAGGGGAATCACACAGACCTGCTTGTCTGTGGAAGCTGGTCTATAAAAGATCCATACATTTTATTTTAGGTGATGAATGTGCCATACAGCTGTTCAATCTGGATTACATCCACATGTACTTTAAGTATATTTTGATACCAATACTTTTTTACTTTTACTTTAAATGCTTTAATTCTGGACTTTCACTTGCAACATAGTATTTCTACATTACAGTATTGATACTTTTACTTAAGTAAAACATGTGAGTACTTTTTCCACCACAGCACATCACAGGTTTACAGAAGTAAAATAGTGGGTGAAATTCGTTTTCGTGCATGGTTCCCATCGTATCGTAATTTTTTCCATAGAGAAAAAGAGAGGGAAGAAGAAGGGGGGGGGGGGGGGGTCAAGGGGAAAAGGAGATCAAACTAATTATCTACATATTTACACATGGTACCTGAGATAAGATATAAAGGTGCGTGAGCATAGCAGCAGATGTATACTGTGCATGATATACGGACATTAGTTAAGCTGCTAGAAAAAACACACAAAAAAAGACAAAAGTCAGTGCATTGTACATGGGATTAAGGTGCAAAATGTCAGTGCGTGGTGACCGCATAATCCACATAAAGTAGACTGACACTGGGATAATCCACAAGTAGGTCCATGAGGAAGAGCAAAGAAAAAAAGTCAAGTCACTTGTCCCTGGTATAATCTAAAATCAAAATTTTCAATATTCTGTGGGTCCTATAAAGTTATAAATCTGTTTCAGTAAATTGCTTGACAGCACCCCCCCCCCCCCCTTTTCTGCAGAAAAATAGTTATTGACAGCGTTTTTTCTTCATAAAAGGCGGTTACACTTCCTCTTTCCTCTTTCCTCTTTCCTTCCTCTTTCCTCTTTTAGGTTGGTTTCTCTGTAGGAGCGTTTGGCACCATATTGAACAGATGTCAGTCAGAAACTCATCAAGATGAAAACCATTTGCTATAATGGCATTTTTGTAATGATATTGCATTATATTTATTATATTATATGTGTATACACAAATTTGATTCTGAGACCACAAACCACAGACCAAAGCAGAGCCTAAAGAAGACACAGTAATGACATACTGTATGAACCTAAACATATAGTCATAAAATAAAAGAACAGGATAACAATACATATGAACCTGCATTGAATGGAAATTCCAAAGAAACAATTTGATAACTGGAATAGAATGATCTCCAGGTTCATTTGGAGAGGTCAGAAACCTAGAATACGTTTCAAAACTTTACAACTACCAAAAGATAAGGGAGGCATGTCTCTCCCTTGCCTGGAAGATTATTATAAAGCAGCACAATTAAGATACTTAGTTTGTTGGTGCAACAATGAATATGATGCTAAATGGAAGGACATAGAACTGGACCAACTGAATGTCCCTCTCCAGGCCATACTGGGTGATAAAACACTCATGAAGCAGCACATAAAAGAAATAAGCGACTGGACAAAGGTCCCCCTAAATATTTGGTTTAAAGAATGCAAAGACCAAAAAATAGAAAGAGAGGTACGTTTATTAAAATGGGTGGCATATGATAAAGACTTTCCACCAGCACAGCTGGACTCTAGATTTAAACGATGGAATCGGTACGGTATTACAACATACTGTCTGATTTCATCCAATACAGGCTTGGAGAGCTTCCAATACCTCATTGATAACCATAATCTAGAGAAACAGGATTTCTACAGGTACTTGCAGTTAAGGCATCATTTTGACAAAAACATAATGGTAGAGAAAAACGAAACAGACCTCATTAATATTTTCATTGATGCCTACAAAGGCAATATCACCAAAAAACTGGTATCGAGAATCTATTCAAGTCTACAGACCGCTAGGAACCACTCCACCCTCTATGTTAAACTTAAATGGGAAGAAGAAGCAGGCATAACCCTGACAGAGGACGAATGGCTGAATATATGTAATACAACAACCACTACCACTAGTTCTGGCCTTTGGAGAGAGTTCTCATGGAAGAACATGATTAGGTTCTTTATTACTCCAAGGAGAAAATACTTACAAAAAGGTACACCAGAGTCAGGGAACTGCTGGAGAGACTGCAATAAGACAATGGCTGACCACTTCCATATATTCTGGGACTGTCCAATAACCCAAAACTATTGGCTAGACATCGTATCAGATATCAACACGATAATGGGTTCTGAACTTGAATGTACTTTTACCAATATTTACCTGAGTAACATACCAACCAAATTTAGCACCGCAGATAAATACCTTCTTAAAATACTGCTGGTAGCCGGCAAAAAGGCTATAACCAGGAAATGGCTGGACAAAAATTCACCAACAAAGGGGGAGTGGATAGCCATTGTGCAGAACATATACGAAATGGAGAAACTAACATATTCTGTAAGACTCTGTATGGATACATTTTGTAAATACTGGTTAAAATGGATATTACATATGAAAATGATTGTGTGAAAGACCATTGAAAATGTGGGGGTTTATATATCTGTATATACGTACAAGTACGTGAATCTGTGATATGTGTGGAGGTACACTGCTTGAATTATTACTATTACTTTATTTCTTTTATGTTACATACTTTTTTTTTTTTTTTTTTTCCTGTACGTTCTACTTCTTGTTTTTTGTATTATTTATTTATTTTTTATTTTTTTTCTAAACATGTATGCTTATATATTTTCTTTCCTACATAATTCCTTTCTGCAATACTTGGAAACCTGCTCCAAAACTCAGGAATGTATCACTGGAATAGCGACACAATAGCGAAAATTCATGGACTTTAACAACAAAGACAATCAGACTGAGACCTCTCAACAAGAGAACTGAAGTTACCTTAGGTTTTCTCTCCTCTGGACTGAATAGCCCGCAACATGAGTGTTAAAATATAACGAAAATGTACTCATCTAATGTAATGTGATGCCCAAAATGACCTACCTGTTCTAAAGAAGAAAAAAGAATAAAAACAAAGTTAAAAAAAAAAAAAAAGAACCTGCATTGAATGAATGCTGACATAGTGAAGTGATGAAAGTGCTACTACAGGAGGAGGCTGAGAGAAGTTGAGCAAGACGGAGTGAATGTGGGTATGCTTACATCGTCAGAGTGGATTGAACCATTAGCATCGTGGTCGTACGCGATTGGAGGGTGTATGAGCGTGATCATGTGTGATTGGAGGGTGTGAGCGTGATCATGTGTGATTGGAGGGTGTGAGCGTGATCATGTGTGATTGGAGGGTCTATGAGCGTGATCATGTCTGATTGGATGGTGTATGATTGTGGGACTGCTGGCTTCAGCAGCATGCTGAATGGATCAGTTGATTCTGAACAGTGAGGAGACATATGGACACTGTGTTTGTCTTACTGGTGACAATAGTGGGTCTGTCTCATGGTGAGAAGCTGCTTCACTATTTAACACATTATTCATTTTCACTATTATACTAATCATATTCACTATTATATCTACTAATCATATTCATATTCACTATTATACTAATCATATTCACTATTATATCTACTAATCATATTCATATTCACTATTATATCTACTAATCATATCAAATGGCCGGGGTCAACTCCTTAAAGGAGTAGTTCACGCAATAAATGTTTTATGTTCTATCAATTACACACCCCATGAAGCCTTGAATTCATTTTTTTTGTTTTTGCCGCATTCCTAAGTCAATAATGTGATGACCAGGTCATTGGTCAGTACAGAGACTATACGCCAGTCATCAAATTATTGGCTTAGGAATGCTACAAAAACAAAAGAATCTCCTTGAATTCAAGGCTTCATGGGGTGTGTAATTGATAGAAAATGTGTAATTCTTTGGGTGAACTATGCCTTTAAGCTGACTCGTCTCTGTCCCAACTGGATCAGCTGTTGTCTGTTATTAACTGATCCTTCTTGTGCATTAAACTGAAGCTTTAATTTTGATTGGATGTGTTTGTGTTTGTGTTTGTGTTTGTGTTTGTGTTTGTGTAGATCCTCTGGTGCTGCAGCCTGCCAGAGTGGTGGTGAGATACGGAGACTCCGTTTCTGTCAACTGCAGTACACCTTCCTCTGACCACGAAGGGATGGGTTGGGAGGCCTCGGTTGGGGGCACAGATTTGATGGAGAATGTCACTTATGTCACTTGGACGGTGGACAGCTTGACAACCTGGACAATAGATCCCTTCTGCTACATTAATATTGGTACAGAACAACCTTCAAAGGAGCTACCTGTCACTTTGTATAGTAAGTACCATTCAGTGGTGGAAAAAAGGACTAAAATGTTTTACTAAAAGTATCAATACTGCAATATAGAAATACTCTGTTACAAGTAAAAGTCCGGAACTCAAAAGTAAAAAAAAAAATATTGGTATAAAATGTATTTAAAGTACCAAAAGAAGAAAGTACTCATTATGCAGAATGTCCCAATTCAAAAAATTCATATGTATAAATATCTTTTGAACTTTTCATCGAGACACATTGTGAGCTTGTAGATCTGCTATTTTCAAATGGCCGAAATGTATATAGGGCTGAAGTGGTTAATGTATGTTTTGAAATAATAATCAAGATCTACAAAGTAACTAGTAACTAAAGTTTTCAAATAATTGTTGTGGAGTAAAAGTACTATATTTGCCTCTGAGATGTAATGGGGTAGAGGTAAAAGTACGGAAAACTGGCAATACTCCAGTGAAGTAAAAATACCTCAAAATTGTAGTACAGTACTTGAGTAAATGCACTTAGTTACTTTACACCACTGATAGTAAGTACCATTATAGCATAGCGTCTCTATTGGGTGGAAAACTATTATTTCCAAAACGAGTTCTTTTCAGGATTCAAATTCAAAAACAGAAAAAGAGCATATGATGCTTTTATGTGACGCTGTAGAATGATCAATAGGGCATTCATTTACGAAAAAACACAACACGAGACTCATCTATTATAGTTTATCTGTACTTCAGATGTACAATAAGCATATGGTAGGGCTGGCTCAGATATGTGAACATACATCTATAGGTACATACAGTATATATGTGATAATTAACCACTTAAACCCTATTATGTACTTCATTGATCAGAGTCCCCCAGGGCCAGGGGTCTATATTGTCCTTCCTTGTCTTTTTCTTTTTTGAGCGGTGCAACCGCTCCTATTAGAGGGTTTAGGACCCATCCATGGTGAAAGTGTTTCTTTCCGTCGTGAAAATTTGTCTTTTGCTGTGACGCCATGCTGTGGAAAACACACCCATAGGCTAAGCTCTGCAGGACGTGCTGTGATTGGCTAGCGAGACACATGATGAAATTAACTTCAAACTTCGCAGACACTTTGTGATTGGCTAGCGAGACGCATGATGAAATTAACTTCAAACTTCGCAGACACGCTGTGATTGGCTAGCGAGACGCATGATGAAATTAATAATAATGTAAAAAATGTAAGCACGTCACTTCGCAGGACGTGCTGTGATTGGCTACCGAGATGCATGATGAAATTAACTTCAAACTTCGCAGACACGCTGTGATTGGCTAGCGAGACGCATGATGAAATTAATAATAATGTAAAAAATGTAAGCACGTCACTTCGCAGGACGTGCTGTGATTGGCTACCGAGATGCATGATGAAATTAACTTGAACTTCGCAGACATGCTGTGATTGGCTAGCGAGACGCATGATGAAATTAATAATAATGTAAAAAATGTAAGCACGTCACTTCGCAGGACGTGCTGTGATTGGCTACCGAGATGCATGATGAAATTAATAACTCATAAATAGCACCGCTCACTTCACACTGGATGTGATTTTTTTAACCTCTAGCTGAAAATAGCCAATTTACAAGTTCACATCGCATCACAACTGAACACATTGTGAGCCTGTAGATCAGCTATGTTTTGCCCCAGAAAGGGGACACTTGGGGTTCAGGTGATTTCATTTTAGATTGGATTTATTTGAATTAATTGTGTGTTTTGTTGTTTGTCTTGTCTTCTGTCTATAGAGACTCCAGACACTGTGAAAATCTCTCAGGTGAATGGAACAGGGCCAATGTTTGAAGGCACAGAGTATCAGCTACAGTGTAAAATCATCCGGGTTGCTCCACTGCAGAACCTCACTGTGAAGTGGTACCGCCAAAATAAAATCCTTCCAGTACTTCCCAGTGTGTTTGATGCAGCTGATGGTCTCCCTAAGGATGCAATTCACACGATCAGCATCATTCCTAGTAGAACTGACCATTTGGCACAGTACCAATGTGCGGCCCAGCTCGACTTGGGACCGGATGGACCACAGCCCCCTCCTACTAAGACTTCATTACCTTTGACTGTTTATGTGTTCTGTAGGTTCTCTCCATTTACCTGTAATCATCCAATGTTTACAGACTCAGCACTATCAGAATGATTAATTATTTAGAAATAATGATGGTGACATGAAATGCTGTTACTTGGTTTGTTTGTAGATAAGCCTGTGATCCAAGACTGTCCAAGTCATTCCAGTGGTGTTGAACACAAGTTCACTCTCAGTACGTTGCCCTGCCTTGTTGATGGATTCCCAGCTGCCACCGTCCACTGGTATCATGGTGGGAGAGAGGTCGATGCGGCTACGCCCCTCACCAGGATGCAGTCAGGGACATTTATATTGGAAGCCCAGAATGCCTTGGGCCAGACCAATACGTCTATTGACATCACCATAGAATGTATGTATCACAACATTTATCACATTTATAATAATAATCATCATCATAATAATAATCATAATGTAGTCCCCTTGTGAGTATTTTTTACAGTACGTTTGTATAAAGGTGAAATTTGTCCACTGCATTTACAATTCCTAACTATTGGGAGCAAGTGGATTCCTAGAGCTCGAGGAGCAGTTAGGGATTACACTATGCAACTTTCCTCTTCTACCCCGGATTTGAACCCCGTTTCCTGCGCAAGTGCTGACATTTTTACCATTGAGCTAATAGAGCCTGCCTGCTTGCTCAAACATATGTTTTGAAGAAAACTGAAAATCTAGTCTGGCACAAATGGCCGGGGTCAACTCCTTAAAGGAGTAGTTCACCCAAGAAATGTTTTATTTTCTGAACCCCATGAAGCCTTGAATTCAATTGTTTTGTTTTTACCACATTCCTAAGTCAATAATGTGATGGCCGGGTCATTGGTCAGTACAGAGACTATACGCCAGTCATCAAATTATTGGCTTAGGAATGCTACAAAAACTAAATAATCTCCTTGAATTCAAGGCTTCATGGGGTGTGTAATTGATAGAAAATGTGTAATTCTTTGGGTGAACTATTCCTTTAAGCTGACTCGTCTCTGTCCCAACTGGATCAGCTGTTGTCTGTTATTAGCTTATCCTTCTTGTGCATTAAACTGAAGCTTTAATTTTGATTGGATGTGTTTGTGTTTGTGTAGATCCTCTGGTGCTGCAGCCTGCCAGAGTGGTGGTGAGATACGGAGACTCCGTTTCTGTCAACTGCAGTACACCTTCCTCTGACCACGATGGGATGGGTTGGGAGGCCTCGGTTGGGGGCACAGATTTGATGGAGAATGTCACTTATGTCACTTGGACGGTGGACAGCTTGACAACCTGGACAATAGATCCCTTCTGCTACATTAATATTGGTACAGAACAACCTTCAAAGGAGCTACCTGTCACTTTGTATAGTAAGTACCATTCAGTGGTGGAAAAAAGTACTAAATGTAAAAGTATCAATACTGCAATGTAGAAATACTCTGTTACAAGTAAAAGTCCGGAACTCAAAAGTAAAAAAATGTATTGGTATAAAATGTACTTAAAGTACCAAAAGTAGAAAGTACTCATTATGCAGGATGTCCCATTTCACAAGTTCAAATGTATATATATCTTTTGAAAATAGCAGATCTACAAGCTCACAATGCGTCGCATCTTGACACATTGTGAGCTTGTAGATCTGTTATTTTCAAATGGCCGAAATGTATATAGGGTTGAAGTGGTTAATGTATGTTTTGAAATAATAATCAAAATCTACAAAGTAACTAGTAACTAAAGTTTTCAAATAATTGTAGTAGAGTACAATATTTGCCTCTGAGATGTAATGGGGTAGAAGTAAAAGTACGGAAAACTGGCAATACTCCAGTGAAGTAAAAATACCTCAAAATTGTAGTACAGTACTTGAGTAAATGCACTTAGTTACTTTACACCACTGATAGTAAGTACCATTATAGCATAGCGTCTCTATTGGGTGGAAAACTATTATTTCCAAAACGAGTTCTTTTCAGGATTCAAATTCAAAAACAGAAAAAGAGCGTATGATGCTTTTATGTGACGCTGTAGAATGATCTAGTAGGACATTCATTTACGAAAAAACACAACACGAGACTCATCTATTATAGTGTATCTGTACTTCAGATGTACAATAAGCATATGGTAGGGCTGGCTCAGATATGTGAACATACGGTGATAATTAACCTTTTAAACCCTATATGTACGTCATTGATCAGAGTCCCCCAGGGCCAGGGTTCTATTATTGTCCTTCCTTGTCTTTTTCTTTTTTTTAACCTCTAACTGAAAATAGCCAATTTACAAGTTCACATCGCATCACAACTGAACACATTGTGAGCCTGTAGATCAGCTATGTTTTGCCCCAGAAAGGGGACACTTGGGGTTCAGGTGATTTCATTTTAGATTGGATTTATTTTAATTAATTGTGTGTTTTGTTGTTTGTTTTGTCTTCTGTCTATAGAGACTCCAGACACTGTGAAAGTCTCTCAGGTGAATGGAACAGGGCCAATGTTTGAAGAAGGCACAGAGTATCAGCTACAGTGTAAAATCATCCAGGTTGCTCCACTGCAGAACCTCACTGTGAAGTGGTACCGCCAAAATAAACCCTTCCCAGTGCCTCCCAGTGTGTTTGATGCAGTTGATGGTCTCCCTAAGGATGCAATTCACACCATCAGCATCATTCCTAGTAGAACTGACCATGGAGCACAGTACCAATGTGCGGCCCAGCTCGACTTGGGACCGGATGGACCACAGCCCCCTCCTACTAAGACTTCATCACCTTTGACTGTTCTTGTGTTCTGTAGGTTCTCCATTTACTTGTAATCACCCAATGTTTACACAGACTCAGCACTATCAGAATGATTAATTATTTAGAAATAATAATGAATGATGGTGACATGAAATGCTGTTACTTGGTTTGTTTGTAGATAGGCCTGTGATCCAAGACTGTCCAAGTCATTCCAGTGGTGTTGAACACGAGTTCACTCTCAGTACGTTGACCTGCCTTGTTGATGGATTCCCACCTCCCACCGTCCACTGGTATCATGGTGGGAGAGAGGTCGATGCGGCTACGCCCCTCACCAGGATGCAGTCAGGGACATTTATATTGGAAGCCCAGAATGACGTGGGCCAGACCAGTATGTCCATTGACATCACCTTAGAATGTATGTATCACAACATTTATCATATTTATAATAACTAGACCATACCCGGTGAAGTGCGCAGGCAAAAGTAGTTGCAAACGTGGGGTTATTGCACGTCCTACATATATACATATACATACATATATACATACATACATACATACACACACACACACACACACACACACACACACACACACACACACACACACACACACACACACACACACACTCTATATATATATATATATATATATATATATATATATATATATATTCTGTCATTCATTGTACTTATATTATAATGAATTGATTACTACAGCAAAAATAATTATACAACACTGTTATTACAACTTGTACAACTATTATTTCAACTTAACAACAACAATATAATTATGTGCATGCATGCAGATATGCACTTAGAGGGTGCACGTTCAACAGTGGAGAATGCATGGGCGTCCTTAACAAATAAACGCTCTCCACCATTCGTTGCGATCCGGGGCGACCGTGTTTAGGGGCGAGACAATTAGGCGCAGATTGCTCACCCCAGACCGTTCGGTGCGAGCCGGGGCGACCGTGTTTAGGGGCGAGATAGTGAACGCGCGCAACCCGTTGCGAGCGCTCACACACACACACACACACACACACACACACATGCGGTACATTCTCATGCGACCAGACACAGACACAGACACACACACACACACACACACACACACACACACACACACACACACACACACACACACACACACACACACACACACACACACACACACAACGGTACATCCCGGCCAGAGCTGTCCCCCATCGCGAACACACATACGCGGCCGTCGCGCGAACACAAATAATGTAGGCCTACATTTTGACACGTGCCTCCCGAACGTGCATGCGCACGTGCGTGTCCGCGCATACACGGCCGCGGAGGCGAGTGTTCGCTCAACAGTGTAAAGCAGTGGGGCTGTAGATGCGAGCATGGCGACATTCTTTGACATAAAAATGCGAATAAACAGCTGAGATTTAGTGATATCGAAAAACGGGCTTCACAGTTCCATGCACATGGTAACACCCCATCCGCACTGCCAGCGAGCGAGCGTTCTGACGGCGACGTCGCGCGAAAAACTGTCCTCATCTGGGGCGATATGGAGCGTCGGCTAGGAGCGTTGCGACGTAGCATTAACCAATCATATTAATGGTGGGGAAAGTACTATATTTTTGGACTTAAGTAAAAGTATCAATACTGCGATGTAGAAATACTCTGTTACAAGCAAAAGTCCGGAATAAAAAATGTACTTGAGTAAAAGTACAAAAGTATTGGTATCAAAATGTAGGTTAAAGTAGGCTACCAAAAGTAGAAAGTAGCTACTCATGGTGCAGAATGTCCCATTTCAAGTTTACAAATGTATACAAATCTTATACTAAATCTATAAACAATAGCAGATCTACAAGCTCACACTTGTAGATCTGCTATTTTCAAATGGCTGAAATGTATATAGGGCTGAAGTGGTTAATGTATGTTTTGTAATGATAATCAAATCTACAAAGTAACTAGTAACTAAAGTTTTCAAATAATTGTATAGTGGAGCAAAAGTAGGCTACAATATTTGCCTCTAAGATGTAGTGGAGTAAAAGTATTGGAAATTGTAAAAACTCAAGTAAAGCACAAATACCTCATAATTGTACTTGAGTAGGCCTACATGTTACTTTCCACCACTGCTATTAAATGAATAAATAATAGGAGCGGACTTGTGGAAAGGACACACACACACACACACACACACACACACACACACACACACACACACACACACACCCTCTCCTTCAGATATTCTTTTCTCCATATGCTGCACATGATAGTCTACGCAAGTAGGCCTACGCATCATGCACAAACACACCACTTAAATTCTTCTTAAACAACCTCTATGGCATATGTTTGCCTGTTTGACTGAAATAAACGTGGCCTAAATGAAGTGAGGGTCTCACTCACTGTATGAAAAGATACATAGTGCACGCATATGATCCACTCAAGTCCCAAATTGAAGAAAAAAAACGGTGCTCACCCCCACGTCCCAAATGTTAACTCTCGCTACGGGGTAGTAGTTTAATGTAATAATCCATATCTTTCAACAAAGAAGTGTTTTAATGCCGTCTGTGGCCGATTCTGTCGGAAGTTACCAATGGGTGGTAGCGATGTGCCCATCTGGTGAAACCCGGAATTACACTCAATGTAAACAGAAAGTAAACGAGGGTGAAAAAATGGTGTTCGGCCACAGACGGCAGCTACATGTTTCCTAATGAAAATGTAAAATTCCTGATGAACTTCTAACTGATCGAAACGTTGACAGCAATACATAAATAGCGGAGCTTTTTCTACCAGTGTGCACTTATTTTTTCCATTTGATGAACTATTGTTTGTCCTGCACCTGCGGGTGCAGGACTTGAGTGGATCATATGCGTGCACTATGTATCTTTTCATACAGTGAGTGAGACCCTCACTTCATTTAGGCCACGTTTATTTCAGTCAAACAGGCAAACATATGCCATAGAGGTTGTTTAAGAAGAATTTAAGTGGTGTGTTTGTGCATGATGCGTAGGCCTACTTGACTATCATGTGCAGCATATGGAGAAAAGAATATCTGAAGGAGAGTGTGTGTGTGTGTGTGTGTGTGTGTGTGTGTGTGTGTGTGTGTGTGTGTGTGTGTGTGTGTGTGTGTGTGTGTGTGTGTGTGTGTGTGTGTGTGTGTGTGTGTGTCCTTTCCACAAGTCCGCTCCTATTATTTATTCATTTAATAGCAGTGGTGGAAAGTAACATGTAGGCCTACTCAAGTACAATTATGAGGTATTTGTGCTTTACTTGAGTTTTTACAATTTCCAATACTTTTACTCCACTACATCTTAGAGGCAAATATTGTAGCCTACTTTTGCTCCACTATACAATTATTTGAAAACTTTAGTTACTAGTTACTTTGTAGATTTGATTATCATTACAAAACATACATTAACCACTTCAGCCCTATATACATTTCAGCCATTTGAAAATAGCAGATCTACAAGTGATGCAAGGCATTGTGAGCTTGTAGATCTGCTATTGTTTATAGATTTAGTATAAGATTTGTATACATTTGTAAACTTGAAATGGGACATTCTGCACCATGAGTAGCTACTTTCTACTTTTGGTAGCCTACTTTAACCTACATTTTGATACCAATACTTTTGTACTTTTACTCAAGTACATTTTTTATTCCGGACTTTTGCTTGTAACAGAGTATTTCTACATCGCAGTATTGATACTTTTACTTAAGTCCAAAAATATAGTACTTTCCCCACCATTAATATGATTGGTTAATGCTACGTCGCAACGCGATAGCCGACGCTCCATATCGCCCCAGATGAGGACAGTTTTTCGCGCGACGTCGCCGTCAGAACGCTCGCTCGCTGGCAGTGCGGATGGGGTGTAATGGTCAATGGCTGTGCGCAATTTGAGAGCAATAGCTCCAGGCACTGAGGAGAACCGGGCAGAACTATTTTTGACATAAAAATGCGAATAAACAGTTGAGATTTAGTGATATCGAAAAACGGGCTTCGCAGTCCGACGCGCATCGTAATGGTGAATGGCTGTGCGCAATTTGAGATCAATAGCTCCAGGCACTGAGGAGAACCGGGTTTTAACATTGTCACATCTATCAAACTAATGTGTTGTGTCTGTCACTGTGTTTTAACTGTGTGTCCTCCAGCTCCAGTGTCTCCTCCTAAGCTGTCCTCTGAGTGTCTGTCCCAAGGACAGATGAGGGTGTCCTGCTCCTGTGAAGGGGACAGTGTCCAGTACAGCTGGACTCTGGATGGACAAACCCTGACGGACGAGCATCTCCTCTGTGGACATCATGACACACAGAACATCACTCTCATCCAGGGTCTGTCTGGACGACTGTCCTGCTCTGTCAGGAACACCTTCAGCAGTGATGCTGTCAGTGAGAACATCTCACCATGTGGAGGTGAGACTGAACATGATTGTAACTGATGCTGATGGCCATGGTATTTTAGTAATCATTCATTTATGCTCCGTCGTGTGCAGTGTTGGGCAATATTACTATGTAATATGTTACTTTTATTACATATTACTGAAATGTTTTCAAAAGGCAGCCAACAAAACCTGAGTAATATGTAATATGTACTATTTTTTCCATAGTAATATGATATAATATTACTGTTTTGGCAGAGTAATACCGTACACTACTCGTTACTGGGTAAAATACTGTAGTAATACTAACATATTAAAAGTAACTTTTTACTACCCAACACTGCATGGCCGTGTGACATTGTTGCGTATGGAAATAGCACATCTGCAAAGCTCACTAGACGTCACCTTGTGAAGCGTTTACATCAGCTATTTATGGAACACAACACCGTACAACAAAGTATAAACCGGGCTTATAGGCCTATACGTCATCGTGAATTCATGCTTTCATTATTATCATTTTGTTCTTGCATCCGTATAATTCGTATATATAAGACGTATATACAGGATATCCATAATGAAGAAGATATATTCAGTGGGGTTGTGATCAGTTGTTGCATAGCAAGAACGTGCACGCCATTTAAAGTAATAGAGCGAAATGGCAAATGAATGGAACATGGCGGTCATGTCCATTGAAGTTCAATGGAGAAGTGGCGCCCTGTTCTATTCGCTTCCTCAAGCTGTATATGAAGTTCATGTTGTATCCATTGTATACAATGGATACAACATGTACTAAAGTACTAAAATGTTTGAAAATAGCAGATCTACAAGCTCACAACGCATCGCGGCGCGTTGTGAGCTTGTAGATCGGCTATTTTCAAATAGCCTAGGTATAAAATAGGGCTAAAGTGGTTAATGTATGTTTTATAATGTAATAATTTATGTCTGCAAAGTAACTAGTAACTAAAGTTTTCAAATATGTGTAGTGGAGTAAAAGTACAATATTTGCCTCTGAGATGTAGTGGAGTAGAAGTAAAAGTACAATATTTGCCTCTGAGATGTAGTGGAGTAGAAGTAAAAGTATAGACAATTGGAAATACTTCAGTAAAGTAAAAGTACCTCAAAATTTTACTTAAGTACAGTACTTGAGTAAATGTACTTTGTTACTTTACACCACTGACGTCATGTTGTATGCATTGTGTTGTGTTGTCATCCAGGACAGAGTGTGTATTTCTACTTCAAAGTGGCTGAAATGTGCGTCCTGCTCATGGTGTGTGTTGGATTCTACATTTACTACAAGATGAAGACCCGCCCTCCTCCACCACAAGACCCGCTTTACTGCAACATGGTTGTCATGGAAACTCAGTAACTTCTAGGCGAGTGTCCCTGTGAAAATAATAGTGTTCAGTTACAAACACCTTGTTACAATTTACAATTTAGGCATTTAGCAGATGCTCTTAATCCAGAGCTATTTACAGTAGGCAAGGTAAACACGAGCTAATTACATCAAAATGCATAGCAACAGTAATCATAGATCATGATCATAGGTAAACCAGGAACTTATCATCAGTCTAAACAGTATAATATAAAAATAATAAATAATATGTACATTGAAACTATACACACTATATGATGCCAGGTCAACAATGACCTGGCATCTGTCTACATAACATGCTACCTAAATTACATTGTAACCTTTGCATAAGCCTGCAAGGTCGTCAAGGCTATAGGGCAAGTGCTATAGACCAACACGGGAACTACAAATTTCACGCCCACTTTTGAGACAGTGCCTCCAGTCGAGGTCCGTTAGAACGATGTACTGCAGCTGCCAATGCATTCCCTATGAGAGGATATGAGAGTTAGCCTACTTTTAAAATGATCCTACATTAACTGGAGACGATATTGATTTAAATAAAAAATATGTTTCCAAATGTATGGAGTGTCTTTGTCAACATATCTTCTTGTTTTCTTAATAGTTGAAGTGTTTCACATTTAATTTGCCACTTTTATGGGTTACCCATAATGTTAACACAGCAGAGGGTAGACTGCAGACAGACACAGTAGTCGCATTTCAGTGACATCACTGTCTTTACGAGCGCCGAGCGTCCACTCTGAAGTGGGGAATTCTCATCCCAATCCCGACAGACTTTGTTCATATTTCTATATTTTGAACATCTCATAGGCTTATATTAATTTTCTACCCACCACAGAGCTCTGACGGTACATGACAAATTAAAACGTGTGGGTTTACCGTTGTTGTATTAACTTGCCTGAATGTAAGTTGGGGAAATAACCCAACTAAATGGAGGAGTGACATATCCCGACATTTTCAACTACTTAGTGAATACTCCAGGTTAGTATTAATATACAAATAGTCTTGCAAGATGCTGTTTGGATAATTGTCCAAAATAAATAGCCTATAAAAATGATACATGAGAGACACAAGCATATCTGGGTATTGAAAACCTCAAGGGATGCGTCTGTGACGTATATACCATTCGACCACTTAAACCTTAGATTTCAGATGCTAGAACTTTTGAGACACTGATGGAGAATATTATAGTATATTGTGGGTTGTATATTGAGATGGCACACATTAAAAAGGACAAATCAAACAAATGGGACACTTTATTAGAACACCAAAAAAAATCGCTACAGCCTATAGTTAACCAGTGAAATTACGGTATTTTACAATGCCTCTCATAGAGATTGCATTGAGAGCTGCAGTTCATCGTTCTGAAGGACCTCGAGTAGCGGCGCTGTGTCAAAAGGGGGCGTGAATTTGTAGGCGCCCCTCTTCCGGCCGTGTGTGTCTATACGTGATAAGGTGGAGTCTGAAGAGGTGAGTCTTCAGATTACAGCAGAAGATTGGTGAGTGAATCTGTAGTTCTAACTGCAATGGGGAGTTCGTTCCACAGTTTGAGTGTTGTCCCCTATGTTTTAGGGAAGGTTCTGACAGCTTACCTGTGTTAGCTGATCTGTTGGATCAGGCTTTGAAGATATGTGGCGTGTCATATTTACCTTTGGTTGCTTTGTAGGCCAACATCAGTGTTTTGTACTCGGTGCGGGCAGTAACTGAGAGCCAATGGAGGGAGCGGAGAAGGGTGGAGACATGTGAAATTTTTGGCTGGTTGAAGACCAAGCGTACTGTGGCGGCATTCTGGATCATTTGGAGGGGCTAAAGTGCACAAATGTTTTAAACTCTATTCTCTTTTACTTTTTTACTTTTACTATTTGTTTTACACATCTCTCTCTCTGTCTCTGTCTCTGTCTCTGTGTCTCTCTCTCTCTCTCTCTCTCTCTCTGTCTCTGTCTCTCTCTCTCTCTCTCTCTCTCTCTCTCTCTGTCGCTGTCTCTCTCTCTCTCTCTCTCTCTCTCTCTCTCTCTCTCTCTCTCTCTCTCTCTCTCTCTCTCTCTCTCTCTCTCTCTCTCTGTGTGACTCTGATGATTAGATAGAGAACTCTTGGAAATCAGAAGTTATTTCTGTCAGATGAAGTTGTTTATGGTTGACGTCTCAGACGCTGACATTTAGCTGTTTCATGCTGTGGCTTTTTAACAGCTGAGTTGACATAAAAACAAGCTTGAGGTTTAATACTAGATCAGCGGAATTATCTGCTGACTTAAAATGTGTGGCTGCTCGAAGTTGAACGGATATTAGCATAAACATATTAGTGTAATTCATTTTAAGCCTGTTTTTATATTCATTGCAGATATCTTACTTAAACATATTTTACTTTGCCAATGAAGACTGTACATGTGAGCTTTGTTATGAGATTTAGCTTTTGCAATAAAAACCTATATTTTCATCATTTATCTGTTGAGCCTTTTGTTTGAAAAAAACTCCTTGAATTCATTAGTGTTATAATGCTACCCTCTATTGGCTGTTAACGATATGTCATCTGCTTAGTGATGGTAGTTCATCTATTAATACCTTTATTCTTCATAGTAACCCAGTTGAATTAATGAATGTACAGTATAATCAATAGGGGGGTAACGATACATTTTAACAGCGATACGATACGCATCACGATACATGGTTGACGATACGATACATGGACGATATTGGTTCATTCATGGAGATACGATATGATTTAATATCGATACAGTAACTATTTAGCAAAACAATTTAATCCGTGTGAAACGCGTGGATAGAGCAGGTTTTTTTAAGGGAAACATTTATCATTATGGATATAAATAAGTAAACACAGTGATTCTCTGGCAAATACATGGACATTGTATTTGAACACAGAGATTACATACATTTATCCATAAACCAAGTGTAGGGATATGTAATGGAAAAGTAATTAAACCCCTCTTTCTCTTCTTTCTTCTTAAAATTGCTAAATACAACGCGCAAGTACTTAGTATCGATAAAAATCGATTATTTGCATTGCAAAACGATTCGATACGATCAATCAACTGTAGTGTATGGATATTATTTCTTCTAATCATGGTTATTATTCTACTCAAATGTGTGGCTCACAGCCTCAGTGGCTCACAGCCTCAGCCTGATCACATACAAGCCTACAGGCAGTGGTGGGAAAAGTACTAAAATGTTTTACTTAAGTAAAAGTAGGTACCAATACTGCAATATAAAAAATACTCTGTTACAGGTAAAAGGCCCATGTGTTCAAAATGTTACTTGAGTAAAAGTACAAAAGCATTGGCATCAAAATATACTTAAAGTAGTAGAATGTTTGATGCGATGTGAGCTTGTAGATCTGCTATTTTCAAATGGCCCATGTATAAAATAGGGCTGAAATGGTTAATGTATGTTTTATAATATAATCATTTAAATCTACAAAGTAACTAGTAACTAGAGTTTTCAAATAATTGTACTGGAGTAAAAGTACAATATTTGCCTCTGAGATGTAGTGGAGTAGAAGTAAAAGTATTGAAAATTCGAAATACTCCAGTAGAGTAAAAATACCAAAACAATGTACTTAAGTACAGTACTTGAGTAAATGTACTTTACACCACTGCCCACAGGCTATAGGGAATTCCCTTCAGTGATACTCAAAGACCCGCGGGCCAGTTCCGGCCCGCGGCACAATTTTGACTGGCCCGCCAATCAATCAATAAAATAAAAAAATCAATAAAAATCTGTCTGTCATTTAATATCACTATGAATTGAGTACAAAGGACCCCAATTGAAACAAGCCATAGGCTTTTTTTCTTTTTTTAAAAAATCCTATTTAGTTGACCTTGTATTTGAACTGTACTTTCATGTGCTTTTTTTCTGCAAACTTCTAAATAAAGTATTCAATCAAATCAATCAAAAAAGTTTTTGTCTCATTCCTAAGACAATAATTTGATGACCCGCAGCGGTTCCGGTAGGAGACCCAAAGAGTCTCCTTTGTGTCTCCTACCGGAATCATCAAATTATTGGCTTAGGAATGCGACAAAACCTAAAAAAATATCCATGAATTGCAAGTCTCCATGGGGTGACTAATTGATCGGTGAACTGTCCCTTTAATGTTGTCATTTTATCAACTGGCCCCAGGCCCCTTGCCATTTTTGTAATGTGGCCCAGAGCCACAGGTTCAGCTATTTGAGTATCCCTACTGGATAAGATGTTGGCGACCTGAGTTCAGGTCCTGGGCGTGGCAATGCTATGTGCAAGCTTGTAGATCAACTCTTTTCTTTATTTGTCGTATGATAAAGTATACAGGGATTCTTTTTTTTTGTTTGTACAAATCAGTGGTGGAAAGTAACTAAGTACATTTTCTCAAGTGCTGTACTTAAGTACAATTTTGAGGTATTTTTTACTTTGCTGGGGTATTAATGATTTTCAATACTTTTACTTCTACTCCACTACATCTCAGAGGCAAATATTATACTTTTACTCCACTACAATTCTTTGAAAACTTTAGTTACTAGTTACTTTGTAGATTTTGATTATTATTACAGAACATACATTAACCACTTCAGTCCTATATACATTTTGGCCATTTGGAAATAGCAGATCTACAAGCTCACAATGCGTCACGATGCGACGCATTGTGAGCTTGTAGATCTGCTATTTTCAAAAGATTTTTATATAGTTTATACATTTTGAAAACTTGTGAAATGGGACATTCTGCATAATGACTACTTTCTACTTTTGGTACTTTAAAGGTATAGTTCACCCCCAAAATGACTTTTTTTCTATGGATTAATCACCCCATGGAGACTTGAATTCATGGATAATTTTCGTTTTTTGTCGCATTCCTATAATTTGATGACCAGCAGCGGTTCCGGTAGGAGACACAAAGAGTCTCTTTTGTGTCTCTTACTGGAACCGCTGCCTACCGGTCCGCTGGTCATCAAATTATTGTCTTAGGAATGAGACAAAAATTTAAAAATATCCATGAATTCATTCATTCATGGGGTGACTAATCCATAGAAAAAAAGATTTTTTTGGGGTGAACTATCCCTTTAAGTACATTTTGTTACCAATACTTCTGTACATTTTTAATACAGGACTTTTACTTGCAACAGAGTATTTCTACATTGCAGTATTGATACTTTTACTTAAGTAAAAAATGCGAGTACCTTTTCCACCACTGCTACAAATGGAACCCTGCTTATTATCACATCCCTGAGTTCCTCATTCTAGTCACACATAAAGGTTCCTTCACTTCTGAGGAACGTCACTTCTCAAATCATCCACCAGCTACTCTATACTCCACAGAGAACGTAAGTATAAGATATCATACTTTAAATGCATTCATATACAGATCACCAGTGGATGGAAAGTAGCTAAGTACATGTACTCAAGTTCTGTACCTAAGTAACATTTTGAGGTATTTTTTACTGAGATGGGGGTCCACGGCCAAACACATATCATTTTGGGGGTCCTTGATATGAAAAAGTTTGATAACCACTGATCATAACAACATACGTTTTTTCAAAAAACTGTTGTAGAATCCCCCAGAAGCAAAGATTTGAGTTACAAATGTTACAAAACTCAGTGGCGCTGGCGCTATGAGCTTGTAGATCTGCTATTTTTAGATAGCCAACGTATAAGATAATGGTTCAAATCGAAAATGACAGATGCTTTCCCGGTCTTAATGTGTTAATGAAAAAGCAGTTTGTATTATAGAGAACAGAGCCTTTGAAAAGGGAAGTCAAAGTTGCTAAATAAACCAATACGAGAAACATACATTGGGCCAACAGGAAATACTTTTATAACTTGCGTGAAATTGGTACCATGTCAGTGCAAATTGGGGAACAAATGCTGATCTTAGTATCTGAGTGTATTATTATCATCATCATCATCATAACCATGTGTTAAATATAACATCTAAACTCTTCTATATGCTCTCTCCAGAATTGTTCACAACTCAAACATCTTCCTCTTCAGACAAAGAGCTTCAGTTGTTGGTGACAGAGAAACATGTCTGGAGTTCTGATATACCTCCTTGTTGGATGCCTGCTGCATGGTAAGTTACTGTGTACTATAGTTACTGTATTTTATAGTTACTATATACTATAGTTACTGTATTTTGTACTGTATTTTATAGTTACTATGTACCATACATGAGCAACTCGCCACCTGATTGGTCAACCCTCGCTGGTTTAGGGTTAGGTGTGCGCACGGACGCACATGCACTTCATTTCATTTACGACAGAGCCGGATACCCAGATGTCAAAACATAAATAGTAGGGAAAATACGGATTTCAGAAAGAGGACATGTGTTTCAATGCAGGAAAACACCCCAGCATCATTATATAGTGGCTGATAGAGGGGGAAAAATGCTAAATATATATGAATATTTTTTAAATGTAGGCTTCAAGTTACCTAGAATCCCTTTAACAATGCGTAAGTACAGGACTATATGTACTTAGTTACTTTCCACCACTTTTATGCAACAGAAATATTTGTGCATAAAAAGAAGGTTGAATCTGAGAACAAACAACTATAAAGACCTAATCACCCAGGGTTGTGTAATTAATGGGTTGCAGCTGTCAGGGCCAGAGGAAGCTGAGGGGGGAAACATATCAACATATTTGAAATACACATGACTAAACATGACTAAACCACATATATTACACAGTTCAAATTTTCACATTCATGGCATCCATCCCCAATTGGCAGGGGTCTTCAACAGGGGGTCCACAGAGTTACTACAGGGGGGCTGCCAAATCCAGTGGTGTAAAGTAACTAAGTATATTTACTCAAGTACTGTACTTAAGTACAATTAAGTATTTCCAATTTTCAATAATTTTAAAACTTTAGTATAGTTACTTTGTAGATTTTGATTATTATTACAAAACATACAGTAACCACCGCCCTATATATAATTTGGCCATTTGAAAATAGCAGATCTACATGCAAGCTCACAATGCGTCGGGATGCGAAACATTGTGAGCTTGTAGATCTGCCATTTTCAAAATAATATTTTTTTGTTGAAAACTTGTGAAATGGGACATTCTGCATAATGAGTACTTTTAATTTTGGTACTTTAAGTACATTTTTATGCCAACATTTTTGTACTTTTACTCAAGTAAATTTTGAATTCCGGACTTTTACTTGTAACAGAGTATTTCTACATTGCAGTATTGATACTTTTATTTAAGTGAAAAAGTGTAGTAGTTTTTCCACCACTGATCATTTTCCTTCACCATTCCCTTGACAGACTTGTGTTTTATGTTTCAGATGCCCTGTGCCAACAGTTTGCAGCCTTTATGCCTCAGAGTATGGAGGTTCTGACTGGATCCTGTCTGACCATCCCTTGTTCCTTTAAGATTCCACAGGAATACAATAACGATGTAGATAGCACTTGTGCAGGGATATGGAAAATAGGTGCTCCAAATGGAGACGATGTATTTGGTAAATCATTTCGAGACAGACCATTTTCAAGCAGACCTAGATTAACTGGAACTCTGACAGGAGACTTAACTAATAAGAACTGCACCACGATCCTGAACAACATGGATTCTAGTTACAGTGGTGATTATTACTTCAGACTACAATGTCAAAACCGTCTTAGATATAATTTTGAGGAACCACATTTGAAGGTGTTGGTTAAAGGTAAGCATCCAGCATAATTAAACATTTGAACCTATACTTTGACTGCATTTATAGGTAGGTAGGGTAAGTGATATTTGTTGGTATTTTATTTTATTTTATTTTATTTTTTTAAAGTATCTGTATTCTGATAGTAATCATTGCTACAGAGCGTTTGTTCGGTCACAGGGGTCTCTCCAGCTCTTTAGTAAACACAATATAGTACATTTTCAGGTATAGGTGACACATTTTAAGCCAATCAGGAGAGAGCACTGAAAATGCATTTTCTGTTTAAGAAAGAGCTGGAGAGACATGGGAGACTCCTCTTACTGAACAAACACTCTATAGCAATGAGTACTATCACAATATAGAGCTATTTAACACTTATTTTAACCAAAGTAAATCACTTACCCTACCTTTAAGTATATTTTGAAGCCAATACTTTTATACTTTTACGCAAGTAACATTTTGAACACAGGGCTTTTACTTGTAACAGTATTTTTATATTGTGGTATGGCTACTTTTTCCACCACTGTTTATTATTGATATACTGCATTCTAAATCAAATTATGGCTGTAATAAGTGTAATAATAATATGTCTTCATATCAGAAGCACCACCCAGACCAACCCTTACACCAGACCCAGTGAATGTGATTGAGGGGACCTCAGTGACTCTGAGATGCTCTGCTGCGGACCCCTGTTCCTCTCTGCCACCGACTCTGACATGGACCCCCAGACTGGCTGACACTGAGGAGATGCTGCTGGAGAATGAAGATCAGACCAAAGTATTGGTATCTAGTATGACCTTCACTGCTTCTCCTCTCCACCACGGACAGGAGATCTCTTGTGCTGTTTCATACAAACGACAAGCTGGCAACAGAGATCTGTCCTCTAGTGCAAATATAACAGTCCATGTTCAGAGTGAGTTACAGAATGAAAAGTTCTCAAATGTTTTACTAAAGTAAAAGAGTCAATACTGCAGACACACTAAAAGATACTCAAAATGTACTTGAGTAACAAAAGTATTGGCATCAAAATATACTTAAAGTAGAAAAAGTTAAAGTACTCATCATGCGGAATGTCCCGTTTTCACAAGTTCACATCATATGTCTACAATGTATTAAAAAATATTTTGAAAATAGACACAAGCTCACAATGGATCCCATCACAAATAGGGCTGAAGTGGGTAATGCATGTTTGGTCATCAAAATCTAAAGTAACTGGTAACTAAAGCTTTCAAATAACTGTAGTGGAGTAAAAGTATAATATTTGTCTCTGAGATGTAGTAGAGTTGATGTAAAAGTACTGAAAATTGGAAATACTCCAGTAAAATAAAAGTACTTAAAAAAATTACTTAAGTACAGTACTTGAGTAAATGTACTTCCACCACTGCATTTATTACACTATAGAGTACAGAAGTCCTGACGTCACTCGTTCATCCCTTGGTTCGTAAAGTAATTTCGCTATATAGAGAATAACATTGGGTCATCTTAGAATCGTCACATATAAGAATTGTGGTCCAAAAATAAACAAACTGTCTCGGCGATAATTGTCAGGGAGGAGGTTCTGTATCGTTTATGACAGTCAGTCACTTATATTTGATACAGCCTGTTTCTGGCGAAAATTCAACTAATTCGGCGGAATTAGCGTTAGCATTAGCGTTTTCTCACCGTCAGTTGATGCTTCATATCCATAAGTCAAACCGCCGGAATCATTTGTTTATTTTTGGAACACAGTTCTTATTTGACGCAATATTAAATACGTCTATGGGGATTCAGAATGCGGGTGGAAAACCGCGAACCAGGTAGACAAACCTAGGATGTGTAAATTACGTCAGACTTCGGTGCTCTGTCTTATATAGTCTGTTTGATTGTCACATCTACTTTCAAACTAATGTATTGTCTTCCACTGTGTTTTAACTGTGTGTCCTCCAACTCCAGTGTCTCCTAAGCTGTCCTCTGAGTGTCTGTCCCAAGGACAGATGAGGGTGTCCTGCTCCTGGGAAGGGGACAGTGTCCAGTACAGCTGGACTCTGGATGGACAAACCCTGACGGACGAGCAGCTCCTCTGTGGACATCATGACACACAGAACATCACTCTCATCCAGGGTCTGTCTGGACGACTGTCTTGCTCTGTCAGGAACACCTTCAGCAGTGATGCTGTCAGTGAGAATATCTCTACATGTGGAGGTGAGACTGAACATGATTGTAACTGATGCTGATGACCATGGTATTTTAGTAATCATTCATTTATGCTCCGTCGTGTGCAGTGTTGGGCAATATTACTATGTAATATGTTACTTTTTTTACATATTACTGAAATGTTTTCAAAAGGCAGCCAACAAAACCTGAGTAATATGTAATATGTGCTATTTTTTGCATAGTAATATGATATAATATTACTGTTCTGGCGGAGTAATACCGTACACTACTCGTAACTGGGTAAAATACTGTAGTAATACTAACATATTAAAAGTAACTTTTTACTACCCAACACTGCATGGTCGTGTGACATTGTAGCATTTACATCAGCTATTTATGGAACACAACACCGTACAACAAAGTATAAACCGGGCTTATAGGCCTATACGTCATCGTGAATTCATGCTTTCATTATTATCATTTTGTTCTTGCATCCGTATAATTCTTAATGTGTAAATTAAATATTTGAGCATGTAAATCATTAAATAGTTTCTGTTAATGTTGGTGATATGGAGACGTATATACAGGATATCCATAATGAAGAAGATATATTCAGTGGGGTTGTGATCAGTTGCTGCATAGCAAGAACGTGCACGCCATTTAAAGTAATAGAGCGAAATGGCAAATGAATGGAACATGGCGGTCATGTCCATTGAAGTTCAATGGAGAAGTGGCGCTCTGTTCTATTTGGTTCCTCAAGCTGTATATGAAGTTCATGTTGTATCCATTGTGTTGTTGTGTTGCCATTCAGGACAGAGTGAGTGTGTCTATTTCATGCAGTGGTGGAAAAAGTACTCAAGTGTTTTACTTAAGTAAAAGTATCAATACTGCAATGTAGAAGACGTACTCTGTTACAAGCAAAAGAACCAAATTCAAAATTTACTTGAGTAAAAGTACAAAAGTATTGGTGTCAACATGTACTTAAAGTACCAAAAGTAAAAGTGCTAAAATGTTTGAAAATAGCAGATCTACAAGCTCACAACGCATCACGACGCGTTGTGAGCTTGTAGATCGGCTATTTTCAAATAGTCTAGGTATAAAATAGGGCTAAAGTGGTCAATGTATGTTTTATAATGTAATAATTTATATCTGCAAAGTAACTAGTAACTAAAGTTTTCAAATATGTCTAGTGGAGTACAAGTACAATATTTGCCTCTGAGATGTAGTGGAGTAGAAGTAAGAGTATAGACAATTGGAAATACTTCAGTAAAGTAAAAGTACCTCAAAATTGTACTTAAGTGTTTTACTTGAGTAAATGTACTTAGTTACTTTACACCACTGACGTCATGTTGTATGCATTGTGTTGTGTTGTCATCCAGGACAGAGTGTGTATTTCTACTTCAAAGTGGCTGAAATGTGCGTCCTGCTCATGGTGTGTGTTGGATTCTACATTTACTACAAGATGAAGACCCGCCCTCCTCCACCACAAGACCCGCTTTACTGCAACATGGTTGTCATGGAAACTCAGTAACTTTTAACTCTCAACAACTCCAACACAAACTGCTTATCTTCACTCTAGGCCTGCTTATAGACGACCCACAACGCTGGATGTCACAAAATGTCCTTCAATTTAACACGGATCATATATATAGGCTATATACATGACAGTGTTGTCTTGACTCAATGTCAGTAAATGTAAAACCGCTTGCAAATCTGTGCGTACTGCTGGACTCTGACCTACAGTATGTCTTGAGGCACAAGTGAGAAGTGTTGTTCAAAGTTTTTTCCATCTGTGCAACATTTACAGAATTAGATCAATCCTATCTACTCAAAACTGTTCTTAATTTCATCCCACCTAGATTATTCTAATGCTCTCTACTCATGTCTCAGTAAAGGCCACATACAGCGCTTGCAGTTGGTGCAGAAAGCGGCTGCCCAGACTCATTACAGGTACACGTACAGTAACACATACAGTAACCACAGTTTTAACTGATCTACACTGGCTGCCAGTAATTTTTTAGAATTGATTTAAAGATGTTATTGTTAACGTTTAATGCTCTCCGTGGTCTGGCACCTATAGCTACCTTGTAGAGTTTCTGAAACCCTATGTCTCTGTCTCAGCTAAACCCTGTAATGAATGACAATAATTTGTTGCAACGGTGGTGGTGTTGGCGATTGCCTAATGTGTTGTTACTGTCTTCTAAAACCCTCTCAATTTGTTGTACGATTGCTTGTCTTTGTTATTTGTTTTTATTTTTGTAAAGCACTTTAAACCATCGTTAATACATTCACCGCCAAAGTTTTTTCATAATAAAATCACCCACTGCCAGGGTTTTTAATCATTTTTTTATAGAAACGATGTGAATTATTTGTCCGTTTATTTTTTAACATTGAAGTGAATGTATTTTTATTTTTATTTTTTATTATTAATTCGTTAGGGTTAGGGTTATAAATTTATACTCAAAAATTAGAGAAACATTTTAGGAATTCAAAAACAGAATTAAAAAAAATAATTAAAAGGGGAGAATTCTCCCCTTTGGCGGTAAACACCATTGACTGAAAAGGGGAGAATTCTCCCCTTTGGCGGTGGAGGTGCAATATATATATAGTTTTATGATTATATGATTATATTACAAAAATTACAGTGTGTCTTAAACTGTATGCTCTTCTGTTTTCATGTTAATGTCTCTCTCACTCTCTCTGCCGCTCTCTCTCTCTCTCTCTCTCTCTCTCACACACACACACACACACACACACACACACACACACACACACACACACACACACACACACACACTCTCTCTCTCTCTCTCTCTCTCTCTCTCTCTCTCTCTCTCTCTCTCTCTCTCTCTCTCTCTCTCTCTCTCTCTCTCTCTCTCTCTCTGTCTCCCTCTCTCTCACACTCACTCACTCACTCTCTCTCTCTGTCTCTCTCTCCTGTGTGACTCATGATGATCATGATGAAGGTCAGAGATGATGTATATAGTTTATGGTTTCTGTCAGTTTCATGCTATATTTCATGCTATAGAAACAAGCTTGAGGTTTAATTCTAGATTCTCACAATTCTTTGCTCAATTGAAATGTGTGGCTGAAAGTAGAGAGGATATTTGCATAAACATATTCAGGTGCAATTCATTCTCAGCCCATTTTTTTTATCCATGCAGATATTTTACCTAAAATATATTTTTACTTTGATGAAGACTATGTGAGCTTTGTTATGAGATTTTGATTTTGCAATAAAAACCTAAAAAGAAAATCTTTTATCTTTTTTGTTTTTTAGTTTGTAAAAAAACTTGTATTCATACTTAGCATTTAGAAGTGTGTGGTTTCTCCCTACTGGCTGTAAAGGGTAATCTGATCCATCTGATCATTGATTAATACTAATGATCAAACCGTGGGCAGGAACTCCTCGTTGGTCAGTAGGAATGCACTGAGGACACTTGCTGGAGCCTTATCCAGTGTCATTTTGACTATGCATGCACATCATGTTATTGTGCATCAATACTAAGATATAAAAAATAATAGACAGATTAATTTCATGCTTTTACAGTATTTTAAACATACATTTACAAGGTACATGAGTAGGGTGGCCATAATGCCATTTATAAACATACCTTATTAACTGAGAACAACAATCTGTCTATTGTAATCATGTATACAATAAAATATATATAGAAAATATTTGTATATATATCTTAATTGTCTAATCAAGCAACAATTTCTGCACACAACTGCACTAGGCCATTATGAGCACTTTAAACCTACTGTATACATTGAAAATAGCCGATCTCACAACGCATCGCAACGCGTTGTGAACCTGTAGATCTGCTTTTTTTTATTTTTTATCTTGAAGTGAAATGTGAAATATTTGAGGATTTTTTAAACACTAACGACACAAATCTGTTACGGGGCTCCCTGGCACAAAACATTTTCAGATGGGGTTTGGTTAGGGACAAATACATAATTTGAGGGTCCATGACATAAGAATAATTGAGAACCACTGGTTAAAATAATTTTAAAATTGTGAAGCAAGTCCAAATAATCATTAGAAAAAAGCCCCCAAAAAACGCAACCCGGCCTCAACTACCAAATATTTACAAGCAACTTCACAGAAAAATAAGCCCAAAGTCGCTTATAATAAGTGGACATGGCAACACTGGTTTCTGGCTCTGCAGTATCGCGTACTTTGTGCTCTTTAGATAGCTCAATAAACTTATACAGTGGACACATCGAAAAGAAACACAGCAGAAAACAATGTGTGATATGTCTTCTTTTATTTTCCAGAAGCAATTACTTTACAAAGGTCTCAGTCATTCAGAAATATATTTTGTTCATGAGCTGATCTAGCTGTAGTATACAACCCTCGTAGACGTATTTATGATTCTGACGTTTTCAATCTACGAGAGTTGTAGGGTGCACTTCCCATAGTGACCTGGACTTTCTGCACTATGCCCCGTAGACACTCCAAACATTGTACAAAATGAAAATAAAGGCGCTTAACGCTGAGCCCCAAATGTTAACTGGGTCTACGGGGTAGTAGTGTAATGTAATAATCCATATCTTTCAATAAAGAAGTGTTTTAATGCCGTCTGTGGCCGAACGCCATTTTTTCACCCTCGTTTACTTCCTGTTTACATTTAGTGTAATTCCGGGTTTCACCGGATGCGCCCCCTCACTTCCCGTCACTACCGCCCATTGGGAACTTCCGACAGAATCGGCCACAGACGGCATTAAAACACTTCTTTATTGAAAGATATGGATTATTACATTACACTACTACCCCGTAGACCCAGTTAACATTTGGGGCTCGGTGGTAAGCGCCTTTATTTTCATTTTGTACAATGTTTGGAGTGTCTACGGGGCATAGTGCAGAAAGTCCAAGTCACTATGGGAAGTGCACCCTACAACTCTCGTAGATTGAAAACGTCAGAATCATAAATACGTCTACGAGGGTTGTATACTACAGCTAGAGCTCTCGCTGCAGTCTGGCTCCATGGTGCGACGAATCTGCCGGCTGGAATTGCACAGTGGTGGAAAAAGTACTCAAATTCTTTACTTAAGTGAAAGTACCGATACTGCAATATAAAAATACTCTGATACAAGTAAAAGTCCAGAATTCAAAATTTACTTGAGTAAAAGTACAAAAGTATTGGCATCAAAATGTACTTGTAATATCAAAAGTAAAAGTACCAAATATTTGAAAATAGCAGATCTACAAGCTCACAACGCGTCGCAGCGCGACGCATTGTGAGCTTGTAGATCTGCTATTTTCAAATAGGCTATGTATAAAATAGGGCTAAAGTGGTTAATGTATATTTTTATAATAATTTATATCTGAAAAGTAACTAGTAACTAAAGTTTTCAAATAATTGTAGTGGAGTAAAAGTACAATATTTGCCTCTGAGAAGTGGAGTAGAAGTAAAAGTATTGGAAATTGGAAATACTCAAGTAAAGTACACATACCTCAAAATTGTACTTAAGTACAGTATTTAAGTAAATGTACTTAGTTACTTTACACCACTGGAATTGCATGATAGCGACGTAGATGACCCTACCTTCTTTCCATGATGATACCTTGGACAGCAAAGCAACCTGCGGGACCCGGAACCATAGTCGCGCAACACCTTTCCCACACGGAGACATTTGACGGACGGACCGCAGCAAAAAAAAAAGGAAAAAAAAGAATCAGTTTGTGCTTTTTCTCCAGAGATTAAATAATGATTAATATATTATATTAAATGTAACCATATGTTCTGTAACATGACTTATTGTGTGTGAAACACACCGGGAACCAATGGCGGCGCTGCAGGAACTGTCGAGGATTTAAGCCTTAAAACAAGGTTTGTTTAAATAACAGCTGAACAACATGCTACGTGGACAGGAAGTGTGTTCATGTATGAGTGTTAGTGTTATTATTATTATTATTACGTTATTTTAACTGCATGTTCAATGTATTATTGTTATTATATTATTATTAACAGGAACATATGTAACCAAAACTGTTCAATGTATTATCATTATTATTATTATTATTATTATTAATATTATTAATATTATTATTATTAACAGGAACATATGGAACCAAAACTGTTCAATGTATTATTATTATTATCATTATTATCATTATTATTATTATTATTATTATTATTATTATTAATATTATTATTATTAACAGGAACATATGGAACCAAAACTGTTCAATGTATTATTATTATTATTATTATTATTATTATTATTATTATTATTATTATTATTAACAGGAACATATGGAACCAAAACTGTTCAATGTATTATTATTATTATTATTATTATTATTATTATTATTATTATTATTATTATTATTATTATTAACAGGAACATATCGAACCAAAACTGTTCAATGTATCATTATTATCATCATTATTATTATTATTATTATTATTATTATTATTAACAGGAACATATCGAACCAAAACTGTTCAATGTATTATTATTATTATTATTATTATTATTATTATCATTATTATTATGACATTATTTCAACTAAGAACCAGTGGTACTGGTTATATGCAAAGGTAGGGTAAGTGATATGTGTTTGTTAAAATAAGTGTTATATAATATCTATATTCTAGAGTGTTTTAGGTCGGGATACTAATTTTATCCAATCAGGATAGAGAAGTCAGTCAGGATACAGATTAAACAAGTGAGTGTGTGACACTAAATAAATGGATTGTCGCCTGGTTACCCACCTGAACATGTATTCTCTGATTATAAAATAAAATATATATATATATATCAATTGCACTACCTAAGTGTGAGTAACGTGACACCAGTTACAATAGTGGACATTTTAAAATAAGAGAAGAAAATAAGAAAATATCTCTCCTTTTTGAAGCTTGTTTTGTTGTTTTCCTTCAGAGCTGGTCTGTGACTCCATGTGAAAATGATGCATTCATCCAGAAGGAAGCCCATCCTCAGCTTCAAAGAGGACAGCAGGTCAGTCTCAGTCAGAAAGGATTTCAACTAGAAGTGCCAAATGTTACAGAGACACTATAGTCTACAGAGAGGTAGACCGAAACCCTCGCCCCAAAACACACTCGCCCCCCATTTATTTTCATGGAATGCTCTCCCCCAGCGGCAGAACGCTCGCCCCCACTTCACATTTCTTTGGCTATTCAAAAATAGCTGATATACAAGCTCATAGCTTAGATTAGCTATTTTCGAAAAAGAAAATCATGAAAATGTGTGCAAATCTTTGAATATATATATATATATATGCATTTTAAACTAAAATCTTTGCTTCTGGGGGTTCCTGGAACTAAATATTTTGAAATGGGGGGGGGGGGTCTACATTTTTTGTCAGCCTGTGCCATGTTTTCCCAATGCAATCTTACGGGTGCATTACTGCACATGCGGACGGGGGTTGAATAAGCCATTTAAAAACGCTTAATTCAACCCGTCACTCAGATTTTCTTGGCCGCAAAAAAAAGAAACATCTGAGAGCAGGGGGACCGACCTTTACTTTCTGGATACGATGTGCGGAAAAAGGTAAGAATCATGCATAGCGGCCAATATTCACTGGTGTCGTCGTCTTTCGGCACCCGAGACTGTGGAACCTCATCTCTGAGCTACATTTGTGCAGGAAACCGGGTTCAAATCCATGGTAGAAGAGGAAAGTTACATTAACCACTTTTGTCCCAAAATAGGGTTAGAAATCTGCATAATCGGCTGCATAATTGCTGATACCGATGACCAAAAAAGTCAAATAACCCATTCAATACGGGAATGCATCTGTGTCATTTTAAGATTTCTTTGGCTATTCAAAAATAGCAGATCTACAAGCTCATGAGCGCTCTGAAGCGAACATTTGTAACTCAAATCTTTGCGTCTGGGGGTCCCTGGAACAACACATTTTAGCTTTATAAAATATACACATTTAAAGATTTGCACAAACTTTAAAAAAAATAGCAGATCTACAAGCTCATAGCGCGGCACTCGGTCCCGCTCTATGAGCTTGTAGATCTGCTATTGTTTAATAGCCCAAAGAAATCTAAAATGACAAGAGATGCGTTCTCGGATTGAATGGGATAATGTCCGACATATCGGTTTGCACGCTTTAGCGATAATGTGTCTGTAAGACAGCCTGTCTGTCTCTGTAGAGACTGTCTGTCTCTCTGTTAGACAGACAAGTGTCTCTGTAGAGACTGTCTGTCTCTCTGTAAGACAGACAAGTGTCTCTGTAGAGACTGTCTGTCTCTCTGTTAGACAGACAAGTGTCTCTGTAGAGACTGTCTGTCTCTCTGTAAGACAAGTGTCTCTGTAGAGACTGTCTGTCTCTCTGTAAGACAGACAAGTGTCTCTGTAGAGACTGTCTGTCTCTCTGTTAGACAGACAAGTGTCTCTGTAGAGACTGCCTGTCTCTCTGTAAGACAGACAAGTGTCTCTGTAGAGACTGTCTGTCTCTCTGTTAGACAGACAAGTGTCTCTGTAGAGACTGTCTGTCTCTCTGTTAGACAGACAAGTGTCTCTGTAGAGACTGTCTGTCTCTCTGTAAGACAGGCCAGTGTCTCTGTAGAGACTGTCTGTCTCTCTGTAAGACAGGCCAGTGTCTCTGTAGGACCTTTGTGTACAATACATAGTGATGCGACACGTTGTGAGCTTGTTGATCAGCTATTTTCACTGGCCAATACGGGTTTTAAGTGGTTAATGAGAACACTTTTAGCCCGGCTTCAGTCCAACAGTCACACATTCACAACAGTCTGAACATCTCAGTGTCTCTAAAACAATTCAAATCGTTTGTTGTCTCTCAAGAAATGACTCTTCAAAAGTTCTTCACCTGGAGGAGAAGTGAGTCGGAGGTTTGGGAATGTATAGAGTGTGTGTGTGTGTGTGGCGTGTGTGCGTGTGGGGGGGGGGTGTGTGGGGGGAAAAAAGAAAAGAAAACACCTTGCATAAATACTGTGACAACTATGTCAATGGTTTTGGAAACAAAATTACATCCATGCTATTATTCGTCTTTCCCTCTCTCTCCATTCTGAACGGTTCATCTCTCCCTCTCATCATGTTTGACATAAAAACACACATGAAGGTGTTCAGATGAAGCTGTGGGGAAACTGACCCGGAACAGGAAATCGTTGTTGTCGGGCAGAAACCTCTAATCTCCGCCTTTAACCCCCGTCACGCAAAAGTAGCAAAAACATAGCAGATTTACAAGCTTGTAACTGATCTGCTGTTGTTGAACTGGAGTCCAGAAAAGTAACCGTTTTGGATGAGGTTTCCACCCGACAGCAACGATATATATATTAAGTCTGTTGTAGTCTGAAGTAATGTGTTTGGTGGAGAGTCACCTTAACCCTAACCCTGTGTGAAGCTGGTTGCCGGATGCTGCATGGCCTGACTCACCTGCTAGTGTTAAAACTGAGTTTTCTTTTCGTTCTGTGTGTGTTCTACAGGTTTATGTGGAGGAGATGTACCGTCTACAAGATGTTTGTTGTGTGTGTGTTCTACAGGTTTATGTGGAGGAGATGTACCGTCTACAAGATGTTTGCTCTGTGTGTGTTCTACAGGTTTATGTGGAGGAGATGTACCGTCTACAAGATGTTTGTTGTGTGTGTGTTCTACAGGTTTATGTGGAGGAGATGTACCGTCTACAAGATGTTTGCTCTGTGTGTGTTCTACAGGTTTATGTGGAGGAGATGTACCGTCTACAAGATGTTTGCTCTGTGTGTGTTCCTGCTGCTCTGCTCTCTGCTCTGGCTGCAGATCAGCTGCTCTGGAGACATGGATGGAACCCACCAGAGACCACCACAGCAGGTAAGACCACCAGAGACCACCACAGCAGGTGAAACCAGCAGCACTAGAGGTCCTGGTAGGAGATAAAACCAGCAGTACTAGAGGTCCTGGTAGGAGATGAAACCAGCAGTACTAGAGGTCCTGGTAGGAGATAAAACCAGCAGTACTAGAGGTCCTGGTAGGACATTAAACCAGCAGTACTAGAGGTCCTGGTTGGACATTAAACCAGCAGTACTAGAGGTCCTGGTAGGACATAAAACCAGCAGTACTAGAGGTCCTGGTAGGACATTAAACCAGCAGTACTAGAGGTCCTGGTAGGACATTAAACTAGCAGTACTAGAGGTCCTGGTAGAATATAAAACCAGCAGTACTAGAGGTCCTGGTAGGATAGAAGAATACCAGCAGTACTAGAGGTCCTGGTAGGAGATAAAAGCAGCAGTACTTTATCTCCTACTCCTTGTAGGACATTTAGTTAATAGGAACATTCTGTATTCAATTATTTATTTATGCACCAAATCATTGTTTTGCCCAGATTACCATGTTTCCTGCTTACCTATAAAGCAGCTTAGTAAAACATGTTAACGCTTTTTTTTTATCGTGATCTCCTCCTCAGCCTTGTGGACCGTCTTCAGAGAATCGGGCGTCCTCCGCGGACGACCCTTCCTGGGGTCCTCACAAGCTGGCGCTCATCGTGCCGTTCAGAGAGCGCTTCGATGAGCTGCTGGTCTTCGTTCCGTTCATCCACACCTTCCTCAACAGGAAGCGCATCAGACACAGGATCTACGTCATCAACCAGGTGGACCACCTCAGGTAAGGGTCACCCCACTGGACAATTATAAAAACACCTCAGGTAAGGGTCACCCCACTGGAGGACGGTCTCTACGGTGGATTTTTAGGAAACACAAACTCTGCAGATAGAAAGAGGATAATTCAAGCTTTCCGTACAGCTGCCATGTTGGTGAGTTTAACGTCGTTTAATACAGTCAGAAAGGACTTTTCTGTCTGGATGTATGGGCTGTCAAGGCCAGAAAGTAGTTTTTTGCCACTTAGTATAGGCGTTCCCGCATAACTTCCGGGTACGATGATGTCACGCGCATAGCCTCTTATTGGTTAAGTGTGTTACCATTTCTCCAACTCCAAGATAGCAATAACAGTCTTTTCTCTCAGGTTTAACACATTCCATGCCAGAGTTTAATATCATAATGTACTCACCCACTGCCAGCGATTTATTTTATTTTTTTGTTTTTTTCACCTCGCCACAGACCTCGCTAAATCCCTTATGATCGCGTGTTCAACTGTTTGTAGACACACAGGGTAGCTGTGTGAGTGGCCCAGAGAAGACATTTTCAATCTGCGACATTCCATTTTGCAGTAGTAGCAGTTTCTAAAACCCGTTTCAAACAGCGTTCAGCGCGGAGAAAAACAACACCGAGATAATGGCGATTTAGCGGAAGCTTTAGAGCGGCGGCGGATGGGAACGAAAATCTTCGATTGACGTCATTTCCGTATCCGGGTGTGCTACAATGAAATGTGTCACTGCGAGAGAGTGCTACAATGAAATGTGTCACTGCGAGAGAGTGCTACAATGAAATGTGTCACTGCGAGAGAGTGCTACAATGAAATGTGTCACTGCGAGAGAGTGCTACAATGAAATGTGTCACTGCGAGAGAGTGTTACAATGAAATGTGTCACTGCGAGAGAGTGCTACAATGAAATGTGTCACTGCGAGAGAAAACAAAAAAAAAAGACCACTTCGCGAAGGCTACGCGATTGGCACGCTGCGGCTTTATTTAGGTTCGCGTAGATCTACGCGATTGGCATGCTATGTGTTAATGAGTAGTTTTAATGTCCTGTTTGTGTCTTTGTCTCAGGTTTAACCGTGCGTCTCTGGTCAACGTGGGTTACCTAGAGTCGGCTAACGACACGGACTACGTTGCCATGCACGACGTGGACCTCCTGCCCCTCAACGACGACCTGGACTACGGCTTCCCGAGCGAAGGGCCGTTCCACGTGGCCTCGCCCGACCTCCACCCTCTGTATCACTACAAGACCTACGTAGGAGGCATCCTGCTGCTCACCAAGAAACACTTTCACATGGTTAGTGATCAATACCAAGAAACACTTTCACATGGTTAGTGATCAATCTACAATGTAGGTGTTTATCTAGAAAAAACATCCTGGTCTCGTGAATTCACATTATCATGTGTCTTCTGTCTTCAACATAGTTATTATTTAGTCACAAGCTCTTGTTAATACTTTTGATTGGTTCAATGTTTACAAAAACCCACTGACACGCTTAACCACTTTTACTTAAAAAATAGCTACGCTGTGACTGTGAGCTTGTAGATCACCAGAGCATTAATTTACTGAACTTGTAGATCATTAGGGCATTAATTTAAGAGAAAAAGTAGAACAATGGAGATAGGAGGTGTCTGCGTCAAGTGTACTGTTAATTATGTGTCTGCTGACTGAGAACAGGATGGATGCACAGCATGTGTATGTATGTTGCATGATGCGCCCCCTGGTGGTGCCTTCATGTCATCAACTGTCACACTAACGTGTGTGTGTGTGTGTGTGTGTGTGTGTGTGTGTGTGTGTGTGTGTGTGTGTGTGTGTGTGTGTGTGTGTGTGTGTGTGTGTGTGTGTGTGTGTGTGTGTGTGTGTGTTCAGTGTAATGGCATGTCAAACCGTTTCTGGGGCTGGGGGAGAGAGGATGACGAGTTCTACAGACGACTGAGGAAGGCTCAGCTGCAGGTAAGAGGAATGTGTTTTTATTATTATTACCATTGATTGATTGAATACTTAATTAGTCAGTCAGACATGTAAACGGCACAGAAGTACAGTAAAACACTTGGGCTAAAAGGATAACACAAAAAACGTCCATTGTGGTCCTATGTATTCAATTAATCAACATAGCAAATTATACATTAATACATGTCTTCAACAAATATAAATAACTATACTGTACCGTACTATGTACTACTGTACTATTATGTACAAAGGAGAAAAAGGAAGAAAAAAACGGCTGCAATGAATTTAAATCGACCTCCCCTTGTGGTCTCTGATCTTTTTTCGGGCCACTTTTGAATGATAAGTGAGTGATTCACATCCTTTAACTTGTTTAAAACTGGGAACGCATCTGTGTCATTTTAGATTTTTTCTTTCGCTATTCAAAAATGGCAGATATACAAGCTCATGTCGCTGCAAGCTTGTACATCTGCTATTTTTGAAAACATTTGAAAAAGTGTTTTGCATTTTTTAACACAAATCTTCTCTTCTGGGGGTCCCTGGCACAGAGCGTTTTCAGATGGGGGGGGGGCAAATAAATACATCAATTCGGGGGTCAATGGTACGAAAAAGTTCGAGAACTACTGATTTAGAAGGCTTTTGTAGAGTCGGCCTCAGGTCTTTAAGGAGTAGTAGTTAAAAATACTTATTTTCTATCAATTACACCCCATGAAGCTTTGAATTCATGGAGATTTTTTATTTTTGTCCTGAGACAATAATTTGATGATCTGGTGGAAAGATGCTAATGTATCCGGTAGGAGACACAAAGGAGACTCTTTGAGTCTCCTACCGGAAATACAGCCGTTCATCAAATGATTGGCTCAGGAATGTGTCAAAAAATAAAACAATCTCCCTGAATTCAAGGCTTCATGGGGTGAGTAATTGATAGAAAATAAGTACTTTTTTGGGGTAAACTATTTATTTTATGGGTTAATGGATGATGTCAGGTAGTAGTATAATGACATGCATGAACATAGCAGCTGGTATCTACTGTTGCTCCCCCTGGTGGTATCTACTGTTCATGACATAGAAGAGAAGTGCAGGAAGAGTATCAGTGCGTTGTAGGTTCTCAGCGTGAGACACCATCGTGAGACAACAAAGTATAAATCGGGCTTAACCTGTCTCTCTGTCTGTCTCTCTCTATCTCTGTCTGCCTGTCTGTGTGTCTGCCTGTCTGTGTGCGTAGCTGTTCAGACCCAGTGGCATATCGACAGGTTACCAGACATTCCGTCACATCCATGACTCAGCCTGGAGGAAGAGAGACACCAAGAGAATCGCTGCTCAGAAACAGGTTTGATTCATTCATATTACTGATTTATTATTATTATTTAAAAAAAATTAATTGATTTATTGTCTGTATTATTACTACTTTTACTTCATTAGGGATTCTAAAATAATTTATTATGCATAATATTACTACCCACAGAATCTGAAGATTAATATATTGACAACGTTGTATTATATATACTGTGTGTGTGTGTGTGTGTGTGTGTGTGTGTGTGCGTGTGCGTGTGTGTGTAGGAGCAGTTCAAGGTGGACCCGGCGGGAGGTCTCTCTAACCTCGGGTACGACGTGCAGTCCAGACAGCAGCTGCTGATCAGCGGGGCGCCGTGTGATGTCATCAACACCAGACTGCACTGTGACCTGGAACTGACGCCCTGGTGTCAGACAGACAGGTAGACCGACAGACAGACAGGCTGATGAACTGACAGAGACGGAGAGAGACCGACAGATGGAGAGAGACAGACGGTTTGCTGTTTTTTCCAAGCTGATTCACTTCTTGTCTCACTGACTGGAAACTGGAGACTGGAGAAGACTCTGTCTGTCTCTCCTGATGGACCACAGACATGAGAGACAAGCCTGGACAGAGAGAAACAGACAGACAGGAGACAGACCTGGATGAACTGACCTGTCTCTCCTCTCTCTCCTCATCAGTGTTAATAAATATGTCTTATTTATTTATGTTCTGGTGTGTTGTCGGTCTCCCCAGGTCCCATAGAGCACCCAAGTCTGACATCACTGCCGCTAGAGGGCGCTATCCCCCCTGGGTTATGGTGTTATTTTCCCCAATAGAGATTCCCCATAGAGCAGGGGTCTTCAACCTTTTCAGGACAAGGACCCCCTAGCTGAGAGATAGATGAAGCAGGGACCCCCCTCTATATTGTATCAAATTGTGTTTCAGATTAACCTTTTTTTGGGCGGTGAAACCGCCCCTATAAGTGAGGTTTGGATATTTGTACAATTATCCTGCGCTGTGATTGGCCAAAAAGTACCCCGCCTAACCCTGCACCGTGATTGGCCAATCACAGTCTATTCAGGACTGTGATTGGCCAGTGTCACATGACACATGTGCATAGCCCTATATAAGAAACCATAACTTTAAAAAAACAAATTTATGTTTTTTTTTACTTGGTCTGATCTTTTTTCCCTCTACACATATACCTCTTTGCCAAAAATAGCAGATCTACAAGCTCACAACGCCTCGCAGCGCGAGGCGTTGTGAGCTTGTAGATCTGCTATTTTTGGCTAAAGTTCTCCTCAGAATAGGGACGCTAGGGTTCAAGTGGTTAATGTGAAAAAAGAAATCATATCACACAAAAATTTGGCGGACCCCCTGTAGTAACTCTGAGGACCCCCTAGGGGTCCCGGACCCCCTGTTGAAGACCCCTGCCATAGAGAAATCTTTAGATCGCGTCAAATAAGAACTGTTTCAAAAATAGAATAAAATGAGCCCCGTCCATTTTACTCTTATGGATATGAAGCATCATCTCCATAGCGCTGTGAGTGAGTGAGCGCTATGGAGATGATGTCCAAAGCTGTGTCAGGGCTATGGAGCTGACTGGTGAAAAAGTACTCATTTATCCCAAGACGTTATCAAATGTAACTTATTATCATAAAACGACACACCATCACAATGCCCTCTAGTGGCAGGTGTTCTCAACCTTTTCACGCCGCGACCCCCCAAAATAATCATTTTTGAACTGGGGACCCCCCAGCCTGACAAGCAGTTCCACAGATAAATATTGTGGAAAATAGCCGATCTACAAGCTCACAGCGCCGTGCGTTGCGAGGCGTTGTGAGTTTTTTTTTTCAAATATATTTTTTTCATATTTAACAATTTGGCAAATGTTTGACCAGTTATAGTATAGTTTTTTCATTTCATTCTTTCTTTTTTTTAGGTATTCAAAAGGTCTTAAAAGTCCTTAAATTGTCACTTTACTGTCATCTGGGGACCCCCTCCCAAAATCATGTGGGGGTCCCGACCCACAGGTTGAGAACCACTGCTCTAGCGGCGGTGTCATCAGTGACGTCAGGACTCTATTCATGTGGCTTATTTTATTTGACTTTTATTTATCCAGGCGACGACGTCCCATTGAGATACAAGCTCTCTTTTAGGAGGGAGCCCCCCCCCCCCCTCCCCCCCCCGTTCAGGGTAGCAGCGGTACAAAACGGTACAACTTACAACAACATAGAAATCATCTTTGTCTCGACTACTACGTCCCAGGGAGGACTTGTCCCACATACATGTTTTATATGTAGTCTTTCTTGCGTTAACCCATTAAGACCGGGAACGCATCTGTGCCATTTTTGTATTTCTTTGGCTATTCAAAAATAGCAGACATACAAGCGCATACAAGCTCTACAAGCTCACAGATGAGCTTGTAGATCTGCTATTTCTTTTGAAAAATTGTGAATCGTGGCAAATCTTTGAATATATATATTATAAAGCAAAAATGTATAAAATGTTTTGTTCCAGGGAAGCCCCTGGAAAAAATAGCCAAAGACATCTAAAGTGACACAGATGCGTTCCCGGTTTTAATGGGTTTCATGTAGCTTGTAGCCGTACTGTAGCCCTAATATGGTCATCTTAATGTGGAAACAACAGGCACCATATGGATGTATCTTTGTGAATGATTATCCACTGTCTTTGCCAGATATTCTCTTTATCCAGCAATGTTATGGATTCCATCCATGTGTGAAAGGAGCTTAAACACCTGCTGTTTGATTCATGAATAATATATATGACCAATACTGTATGATGTTAAGGAAAAGGAGCCATATATGCCTTGATACATTATACCTTGAGGGGCGGCCATAGCTGAGTGGTTAGTGAGCCCGCCTAGGGAGCCAGAGGCCCTGGTTGCCACAGGTACGATTCCAGGCCAGGCCAGCAAATGTGTCGATGAAATGAAATTTGTCCCTGAGCAAGACTCTTAACCCCTAATTGCTCACAGGCCTTCATTGGAAGGACTTTCATGAACGGACCTGTTAAAGGAATTATCCTTATCCTATCCTTCCCTCTATAACTAAAGTTGTAAATAAAAAAAACTTAAATATTTTATTTATTTTTAGCAATAGTCTATCTTTCACTCAATAGGGACAACTCCCGTCGCGAGATGATGATGTCATGTGTCCATGTGTGGTCTAGCCCTATGGAATGTATGTGAAAATAAAAAACAACTTAATACTTCCTACGGTTAATATGAGCATCAAATCAATATTTAAAATATGTTTTTTTGCACATGCATCCCATAGGGCTCGACCACACATGCACACATGACGACATCAACTTGCGACGGGCATTTGTCTTTCTTGAGTAAAAGATGAACCGAAAAGATGAACTGTTTCTAAAATAAATAAAATATTTAAGGTGTTTTAAAGGTTTTTTAATTTTAGTTATAGAGGGCAATTATAATGTATTAATGTATATTTGTCTTATTAGCCAGGGATCCTTTTAAAGCACAGAGCATCACGCTTCAGCGCTCCCAGGCAGCGCCCCAGCGTTTTTTTGGCGCAGCGTCCTGGTCGCTTCAAGCTGGAAAACGGTTCAACTTTTTGAAAGGAGCGCTGCTCTTCTGATCCTCCTGATTGTGTCTGGCAACACAGTCATTTACATCCTGACATTGAATCATTACTACAACCATGTTTACATTGTTTCAGCTTAGATATTTGTGCTAAATGACACAGATGACAGGATGTTTGAGCAGTGAGCACCTCAGTGGTTGATAGGCTGGAACAGTGCAGGCATCACACTGTGTGTGAGTGAGCGCTATGGAGATGATATCCAAAGCTGTGTGAGCGCTATGGAGATGATATCCAAAGCTGTGTGAGCGCTATGGAGATGATATCCAAAGCTGTGTGAGCGCTATGGAGATGATATCCAAAGCTGTGTGAGCGCTATGGACGTGATACCCACAGTGCCGCTCAGCTCAAAATGTGTTTTCTGTGGACACGGCACCTTGACCCATTCAATCCGAGAACGCATATACAGTATGTGTCATTTTAGATTATTTAGCTAGAACCATTATTTATTTATTTTGAAAAAGAAAACGTTTTTAACTCAAATCTTTGCTTCTGGGGATTCTACAAATGTCTTCTAAATCCTAACGGTTAAAAAGAAAATTGCTATTTCAGTGGTGATCACAACTTTTTTCATGTCAAGGACCACCTAGAATGATATGTATTTGGCCGCGGACCCCCATCTCAAAATATGTTGTTCCAGGGACCCCCACCAGAAGCAAAGATTCGAGTTAAAAATGTATATATATATATATTCAAAGATTTGCACACGTTTTGTGCGGCACCGAGTGCCGTGCTGTGAGCTTGTAGATCTGCTATTTTTGGAATAGCCAAAGAAATCTTAGAATGACACAGATGTGTTCCTGGATTGAATGGGTTATGGCCCCTACATGCTCCAGTTTTACTCATCCATCCACTGATGGCTATAACTGTAGCAGGTAGGGGCCTTTATTCTCTTCTCTTTACTGCACTCCAGTCTGCTTTACTGCACTCCAGTCTGCTTTACTGCGCTCCAGTCTGCTTTACTGCACTCCAGTCTGCTTTACTGCACTCCAGTCTGCTGTACTCCGTAACGATAATATGAATAAAGTTGGTTCTCGTGTGATGTCCAGGTCTGGCTGTAAGATCTGGAAGTTTCTAATAGTACTTAAAGTACCAAAAGTAGAAAGTACTCATAATGCACGATGTCCCCATTTCACAAGTTTTCAAATGTTTAAACATCTTTTGAAAATAGCCGATCTACAAGCTCACAATGCATCGCGACGCATTGTGAGCTTGTAGATCGGCAAGCTTTTGTCAGACAAGACGAGAGACATGGAGACGAGCAGAGACATTAAAGACACATGGAAACCAGCTGTCCCAGACCAGTGGACTGATTCACACCAGTTCCCCTCATTTGTTAATGTAACATTTATTTTTTAACTCTTAAAGGTTTATTTTCCACATATTTATTTTTCATTATGAAAGGTTTGTTGATGTAAAAGTCATCATGGGTCAATTTCCTTTCATATCTTGAAATAAAGCCTTTTTATGGTTTGGATTTAAGATCCAAAAACAACTTTTTGAATGATAGTCTGATTTTTTTATTTGTGTTTTGATTCTTTGTTTGCTCTTTTTTCATTCTTCTATTATGGTTCATTTTATATGTTTAATACATAAAGTTTTCCACTAGTCATGGAAAATGACAAAATAATTAAAGGAGCATTTCACCCCTGGAAGAACTTACAGTCACTCAATGTTAATAATATTTGTAGTAGATAACAGTAGCAAATTTGCACCCTATGGCCAGAAATATATAGAAGTCTGTGTGTTTGACTGGACTGCTGCATTACTACAATGACCATAATGCTTTGGGGTACTGCCCTTCCTTGTGGGGAGGGGAGGCTGTGTGGGGGTGTGGTCTACATCGTAGTCAGGAAATAAGGTGAGATAAAGAGACTATGAGTCAAATGCCTCATAGTCTCTGAGGATATGGATAAAAATCTAAACATACAGATAAAACACAAAAGACACACCAGGATCGTGTTTATGGGTCCTAGACCTAGATAAAAATCGGCGAAATGTCCCTTTAATGATAGATTAATAACTGATGACTGTTTGTAAATTATGGTTTTGTAAAGTAGGAATCAGTCCTGGTAAGTGAACAGTGTGTTCAGATGCACCGATCGTTTCGCCCAGTGTTTCTCAAACTTTTTCATGTCAAGGACCCCCAAATTGATGTATATATTTGGCTAAGTAGTATATTTATATTAACTAAGTAGTATATTTACTCAAGTGCTGCACTTATGTACAATTTATGAGGTACTTCTACTTAACTTGTAGGGGTCCTTGACATGAAAGTGTTTGAGGAACACTGTTGTATTGTGTGTGTGTGTGTGTGTGTGTGTGTGTGTGTGTGTGTGTGTGTGTGTGTGTGTGTGTGTGTGTGTGTGTGTGTGTGTGTGTGTGTGTGTGTGTGTGTGTGTGTGTGTGTGTGTGTGTGCGCGTGGCTGGTTCTAATCCCTGCCTTGCTAGAGGGCTCGTTGTAGTGTTTGACCTTTGCAGTGGGATGTGTCGCATGCTGTTGTAATTTGTCTCCTTGTGAACACAGGGTCCTCCAGATGTTCACACTGGAACAGTGGTATAAAGTAACTTAAGTACATTTACTCAAGTAGGCCTACTGTACTTATAAGTACAATTCTGAGGTACTTTTACTTTGATTGATTGAATACTTTATTTAGAAGGTTGCAGAAAAAAAAGCACATGGAAGTGCAGTTTACCATACAAGGTCAGCTAAAATGGATCGCTCATGAAAGCCGCAATGGCTTGTTTCAAATGAGATCCTCACTTACTCAATTCATGCAGATACTTTACTGGAGTATTTCCAATTTTCAGTACTTTTACTTCTACTCCACTACATCTCAGAGGCAAATATTGTACTTTTTACTCCACTACAATTATTTGAAAACTTTAGTTACTAGTTACTTTTTCCACCACTGATTTAATGCTTAATATCTACCCTCAGGTCATTCATTTCTGTGGCTGGTTAGGGCATTGGTTCTCAAAGTGGGGTCCGGGGGGACCCCCAGGGAATGATGGATAGTTAGGAACCAAATGGACCCTTATGGGTCTGTAACTCTGAGAGTGTACAAATGGAACCAAATGGACCCTAACGGGTCCATTTGGTTCCATTTGTACACTCTCAGAGTTACATTAACATTGATTTTACAATATAAATTGGGGTCCCAGAGATAGAAATGCCATTAAATGGGGGTCCGTAGCCTAATGCATGTCAAACTGGGGGTCCTTGAAATTAAAATGGTTGAGAATCACTGCTAGAGCCGTGAAAATCTTCTCTTATGGGGGTCCCTGGCTTATCTTTTCAAATGGGGGTCCGCGGGGTAATACGTGTCAATTTGGGTGTCCTTGTCAGACTGAATTAAAGATTAAATTCCTATTGGGAATTGTAGACGGTCTGATACGTTTGATCATTATGTTTGATTGTAATATCACAAATTAATGTCATTTATAATGTCAACCACATTATTTAGGGGCAAATTTTCGTATTGTATTTTGTATAATGTATTTTTTTATTTTTTTTTTAAACAATGCAAAAATTGCTGAACAACCAAATGCATTGTGATTTATTTCATTCATTCATTCATTCATACACTCATCCATCCATCCATCCATCATTCAGAAGGTGTTTGTCATCTACACGTGGGTCTGGGGGGGGGGTCTGGGGTGTGTGTGTGTGGGGGGGTCTGGGGTGGGGTTGGGGGGGTCTGAGGTGTGTGTGTGTGTGTGTGTGGGGGGGGGGGGGGCGGTTCTTCATAAATACTACGGGGGAAAAAAAACTTGCGCTGCTCGCGCGTTGCACAGACATCGGTGACCTGTAGAATTCTGTGACACCGGGGCAGCCATATTTGATGAGAGTTAATCCTTCACATGTGTTGGTAATTACAGTTCTGTTCCATTCAGCCAGAGCTCCAGAGCCTTGGCAGGGAGTGATGGAAGAAGTACTCACATGTTTTACTTAAGTAAAAAGTATCAATAGTATACTGCAATGTAGAAATACTCTGTTACTGGTAAAAGTTTGGAATTCAAAATGTACCTAAGTAAAAGTACAAAAGTATTGGTATCAAAATGTACTTAACGTACCAAAAGTGGAAAGTACTCATTATGCAGAATGTCACATTTCACACGTTTTCAAATGTATACAATTAATTTGAAAATAGCAGATCTACAAGCTCACTTGTAGATCTGCTATTTTCGAATGGCCAAAAATTTATATAGGGCTGAAGTGGGTAATGTATGTTTTGTAATAATAATCCAAATCTACAAAGTAACTAGTAACTAAAGCGTTCAAATAATTGTAGTGGAGTAATATGTGAGATGTAGTGGAGTAGAAGTAAAAATACAGAACATTGGAACTACTCCAGTAAAGTCAAAATACCTCAAACTTTTACTCAAGTACAGGACTTGAGTAAATGTACTTAGTTACTTTACACTATTTGGCCAACATGAACAACAACAGAACCTCTGAATGGAACACAGCCTTAATCATGTTATCATTGGAAACATGTGTAAAACAACTATAGTAACATTATTACACAACTTTATGGTGACAGTGATTTAAATGGTGAAATATTATGTTCTCCAGTTGTTAGGACAAGAGGAAGGAGGTTGCTAAAGGGCATTTCTATATGTATTCCTCTTTTATGCTATGTGAAATTAAATATATGCATCTTATACAGTAATCTGATCAAATAAAATGCCAATCTTACCATTTTAATGGTTATTTATAGGCTTTATTCATAAGAACTGATGTCAGAGCCTCCAGATGGAATGCAGTGGTGGAAAAAGTACTCAAGTGTTTTACTTAAGTAAAAGTATCAATACTGCAATGTAGAAGTACTCTGTTACAAGTAAAAGTCCGGAATTCTAAATTTACTTGAGTAAAAGTACAAAAGTATTGGTATCAAAATGTACTTAAAGTACCAAAAGTAAAAAGTACTAAATATTTGAAAATAGCCGATCTACAAGCTCACAACGCGTCGTGTTGTGAGCTTGTAGATCTGCTATTTTCAAATAGCCTATGTATAAAATAGGGCTAAAGTGGTTAATGTATGTTTCGTAATATTTATATCTGCAAAGTAACTAGTAACTAAAGTTTTCAAATAATTGTAGTGGAGTAAAAGTACAATATTTGCCTCTGAGATGTAGTGGAGTAGAAGTAAAAGTATTGGAAATTGGAAATACTCAAGTAAAGTACAAATACCTAAAAATGTTAAGTAAATGTACTTAGTTACTTTCCACCACTGATGGAATGTGACATGAATGTATTATAAATGTGATTGGTTTGATTTGATTTTGGTAAAAGAAATAGGAGCAGGAAAACACAATATAACTTAAACCCAGGATATCCACATGAAAGCATAACAAAACACTTGGCCTTTTGGCAGGCCTTTCCCCATGATTGTACAGTTTTTAACCTTATATCTATTTAAAGGTAGAGATAGGATGTCATCATGAAGTTAAAGCTCTTCAATGTCGTGAGATTTTAACAAAAAGACTATTACAATCCAGTAGGTGTCGCTGTTTTACAGCAGCTGGATGACAGATTTCGTTAGGTCACCAATGTGGCCGTAACACCATCGACGCCATTGACCGGCAGTAACCTCCCTCTGCGAGCGGATGTCGGTCAGTGTTGCCATGTCGGCTTTTTATAAGCGACTTTGAGATATTTTTTTTGTAAAGTTGTTGCGGGTTAGGGTTTTTTGTGCTTATTTCTAAAGTTGCTTAGTTGGGCTTGTTTCACAATTTTTTCAATTTATTTAAACCAGTGGTTGAACTGGGGACGGGCCCCCCACCGTGATAAAGCAGTTGGAATGTAGGAGTTGAGGCATTACATTTAGTTTGACTAGGTTCTACATATAAATATTGTGAAAATAGCAGATCTACAACGCCTCTCAAGTTGTGAGCTTGTAGATCTGCTATTTTAAAAATGTTTGCCTCTTTCTTATATTATTTGACAATTTGGCCAATGTTTTACTTCTTTTTTTTAGGTATTAAAAAGGTCTTAGAATTCCTTACATTATCACTTCACTGTCATCTGGGGACCCCCCCCCCCCCAAAGAAATCATGTGGGGACCACCCTGAGGGTCCACGACCCACAGGTTGAGAACCACTGGTTACTTCTTTTGGGCTTGTCTTCATAGACCTGGTTTGCTTATTTCTTTCCCAACATCTGGCAACACTGATGTCGGTCAATATTCTGCTTTATAACAAACTGAGGCTGAAAGAAAGTGTTACTGTAGTGTGTGTGTGCGTGTGTACTGTAACTACACACCTAGACTGAGAGATAATAAGATAAATCTACATTAAAGTGATAAATAAGCAGGTTGTCATGAGAAGGTGCGTCTATTTCTACACAACAGACACAAGGTTTGACTTTATGCTAAAAATACTGGATTTGTTTGTTTGTTTGATTATTTAGTTTATTTTATTTAGTTTGTATCTAAATGTATCAACATGGACACATTGTGTCTGTTTGTATCAGATGGTTTATTATTTGTGTCTCAGGAATAATTAATAATATGAACCACAACTAAACTTATTTTCTGCGCGACTATATTAATATTTATAATTATTCTGTTATTTAATGAAACAACATACTGTCAGTGGTGGAAAAAGTACTCAAATTCTTTACTTAAGTAAAAGTACCAATACTGCAATATAAAAATACTCTGTTACAAGTAAAAGTCCAGAATAAAAAATGTACTTGAGTAAAAGTACAAAAGTATTGGCATCAAAATGTACTTAAAGTATCAAAAGTAAAAGTACTAAATATTTGAAAATAGCCGATCTACAAGTAGATCTGCTATTTTCAAATAGCCTAGGTATAAAATAGGGCTAAGTGGTTAATGTATGTTTCATTATATCATAATTTACATCTGAAAAGTAACTAGTAACTAAAGTTTTCAAGTAAATGTAGTGGAGTAAAAGTACAATATTTGCCTCTGAGATGTAGTGGAGTAGAAGTAAAAGTAATGGAAATTGGAAATACTCAAGTAAAGTACAAATACCTCAAAATTGTACTTAAGTACAGTACTTGAGTAAATGTACTTAGTTACTTTCCACCACTGCATACTGTCAGGTAGAGTCTGTCTTTATTTCATTTAAGGTGGTATGATATGATGAGTCTCCTATTTAAAACGCCTTTCAGTCAACATTCTGCCTTAATATCATGTCTCTATAAAAAAAACACCACAACATAACTATCTGTGAATTTAGAGGAAATATTAGCTATAAAATATTGTGGTTCAATGGAAACATATTATGACACAAAGCTGTTAGAATTCAATTCATGTGATTTTATGTATTTGTTGAAGTGATTTTATTCTCACCAGAAAAACTGACAAAGTGAGACTTAATGATTTAATGATTTAAAGATGCAGATGTTTCAACCTGGATTTGTGTCTGCACGCGATGTGTGTGTGTGGTGGAAAAAGTACTCGCATTTAAGCAGTGGTGGAAAAAGTACTCAAATGTTTTACTTAAGTAAAAGTACCAATACTGCAATATAAAAATACTCTGTTACAAGTAAAAGTCCAAAATAAAAAATGTACTTGAGTAAAAGTACAAAAGTATTGGCATCAAAATGTACTTAAAGTACCAAAAGTAAAAGTACTAAATATTTGAAAATAGCCGATCTACAAGCTCACAGTCGCGTTGTGAGCTTGTAGATCTGCTTGTAGATAGCCTATGTATAAAATAGGGCTAAAGTGGTTAATGTATGTTTCATAATATCATAGTTTATATCTGAAAAGTAACTAGTAACTAAAGTTTTCAAATAATTGTAGTGGAGTAAAAGTACAATATTTGCCTCTGAGATGTAGTGGAGTAGAAGTAAAAGTATTGGAAATTGGAAATACTCAAGTAAAGTACAAATACCTCAAAATTGTACTTAAGTACAGTACTTAAGTAAATGTACTTAGTTACTTTCCACCACTGCATTTAAGTAAAAGTATCAATACTGCAACGTAGAAATACTCTGTTACAAGTATGTCCAGAATTCAACAGCCTTAACAGACTGTGTGTGTGTGTGTGTGTGTGGGCAATAGAGCAAAAAGGCACCCATGTTGTCGCCTCTCTTAAAGTGAGGGGTTTAAGTCGGTGCTTCTCACACTTTCTCATGTCAAGGACCCCCAAATGAATGTGTATTTGGGCCGTGGACCCCCATCTGACAATATAGTGTTCCAGGAACCCTCCCTACATGCAAGAATTGTTTTTGAAATGAAATGTTTTCCAAGATTCTTTTTTGGAAAACATCTCATCTTCAAGCTGTAGATATGGCTGTTTTAGAAATAAATGCTGTATCCAGGGTTAAAGTGGTTAAACAATTTCTTCTTGTAATGCTACACTGGGGGTCCTCGAACCTCACTTTGAGAAACACTGCATTAAGTGGTTAAGGAGATGGGGATGAGCTCACTTTAACCTGCCTAGAATGATCTCTATCTGCATCTGAATACATGTTACCATCAGCCTGTGTGTGTATGTCTGATCACCTGGGGGTCTGACCCTACTTTACATTGATTTAAACCCCATGATTTAATCATGGATTATAAGTGTGTGTGGTGTGTGTGGTGTGTGTGGTGTGTGTGTGTGTGTGTGTGTGTGTGTGTGTGTGTGTGTGTGTGTGTGTGTGTGTGTGTGTGTGTGTGTGTGTGTGTGTGTGTGTGTGTGTGTGTGTGTGTGTGTGTGTGTGTGTGTGTGTGTGTGTGTGTGTGTGTGTGTGTGTGTGTGTGTGTGTGTGTGTGTGTGTGTGTGTGTGTCAGTGAAAGTAGCAATACCACAGTATAAAGATAAGTGTTCCAATAAGTAAAAGGCCTGTGTTCAAAATGTTACTTGAGTGAAAGTACAAAAGCATTGTCATGAAAATATACTTAAATTACTAAAAATGTTTGAGAATAGCAATACAAACAATAGCAATACAAGCTCACAACGCGTCGCGACGCGTTGTGAGCTTGTAGATCGGCTATTTTCAAATAGCCTATGTATAAAATGGGGCTGAAGTGGTTAATGTATGTTTTATAATATAATAATTTGTATCTACAAAGTAACTAGTAACTCAAGTTTTCAAATAATTGTAGTGGAGTAAAAGTACAATATTTGCCTCTGAGATGTAGTGGATTAGAAAACTGAAAAGTAAAAATACCTCAAATTTGTATTTAAGTACAGTACTTGAGTAAATGTACTTAGTTACTTTGTGTGTGTGTGTGTGTGTGTGTGTGGGGGGGGGGGGAGGGGGGGGTCTCACAGTTTAAGCGTTTAGCAGATAGATGCTGTTATCCAGATTCCAGAGTGATTTGCAAAATGCGAGATGAGTAAGTACTAAGCAAATGGTATTAGGTAATGAGTCCTGAGTAAAAGGCACGAGTCCTAATAGTCAGCAAACAACACCGTGGTAAACAGACAGTCATGTAAATAAGAAGTGCAAAGAAAACAATCAAATGCTGCAGTGATGATGTGTCAACAACACAAACAATGCAGAAACGACAACAGCAAAAAGCCCAGAGATTACCACAAAGTGTTCTTGTCAGTCAGTCAGCATGGTGTGTATTCCTGCATGGAGAGACCTCTCTGTACGTAGAAATACTGACAGAGCAACTACCTTTTTTTATCCATTAAGACCGGCAACGCATCTGTGTCATTTTAAGATTTATTTGGCTGTTCCAACAAATTGCAGATATACAAGCTCGTAGCGCGGCACTCTTGTAGATCTGCAATTTTTTGTTGTTGTTGAAAAATCGTGTAAATGTGGGGGGGGGGGGGGGGGGGGTTCCCTAGAACAAAATATTTTAAGATGGGATGGGGGGGGGGGGGGGGGGTGTTCTGTGGCCAAATAAATACATATAATTTTGGGTGGTCCTTGACATGGAAAAAGTTTAAAAACTACTGATATAGAAAAACATGTTTTTCATGTTATGATTTAGAAGACATTTTTAGAATCGTCCTCAGGTCTTGATTTATCTCAGTTGCAATGTAACACAGCCTCTGTTTTTTTAATTCCCATTTAATTATACATACAGGCCACATTATGTCATTCAACTTTTAGCTTTTTGCTTTATCTAAACCCATGTTTTCTCACGTTTATTTATTTCATCCATGGTGACTTGACAGTATGTGGGGAAGTGCTGTATAGAGCTCTTTTTGTATGTGATGTCACCTAATCTAATCTATATAACTCACATGTTTCACTCTCTCTCTCTCTCCTCTGGTATCTCCCCCACCGTAAACATACCGTATCCACAGACCTGTCTGTATCTAAAACCAAATATCATCTCTTTTTATGGCCACAGAATATAGCAGATATACAAGCTATGAGCTTGTAGATCTGCTATATTGTCTGTCTGTCTGTCTGTCTGCATTCTGCAGCCTCATGCATATCAATTTGGGGGTCCTTGACATTAAAGTGTTGGAGGAGGGGGGGGCGTAGTGGGAGGGTGAACACACAAAGCCACACGTCTCCCCTGACCCCTCCCCTTCCCCTCAGTGTAGTTCAGAGCAGCAGGTCATCTTGTCGTTCAGAGTGACTCAGAGGAACAAAAGCTGCTGGTTCCAGTTCAGTTCAGTTGGGAAACACCTTCTCACAGGAGAGGAGCTGAGAGAGAGAGGAGAGAACGTGAGAAACAGCAGTCAGTCAGTCAGTCAGATAGTCAGTCAGTTCCAGATAGCAGCCTTACCACTGAGCTCACCACAAGCCTGACCTTTAACCCCTAGTACCTTTGAGCTGCGTTGCTGCGCTGGAGGGTTGGGCTGAACCTCTGTACAGAGAGGAGAGGAGAGCTGAACCTCAGTCTGTACAGAGAGGAGAGGAGAGCGTTGCTGCTTCTTCAGTCTGACTGACCTCAGACCGTCTTCTATTTCAGTTGAAGACCAGCGCTACGGACGGACGGACGGCTGGACGGACCTGACGGACGGACAGCGGGTCCTGGATAGACGATGTCTTCTGTCTCCACTCAGCTCCGCTTGCTGCTGTGGAAGAACTTCACCTACAGACGGAGACAGACAGTAAGAGCATTTTGATCATTTATGGCATTTATTAGATGTTCTTATAAGAGATGCATTGCAATTTAGATCAGTGGCTGATTGATATGTATTTGGCCGCTGCGGGGCCCACATCTTATAATGTTTTGTGCCAGGGACCCCCAGAAGACAAGATTTGTGTGTAAAAAAAAAAGAAGAAATCTCAATTATATTGAAGATTTCTCAAAAATAGCCCATGTAACACGCTCACAGTGTGTCATGGAAGCCAAAGTATAAAAAATATGGTTAAAATGATTGCGACGCTATATTAACTTCATTTAACTGGGGACCCCCTGGAACCCCCTTTAATGAGCACAAGGGACCCCCTGTCCCCCACTTTCAGAACCACTGCATTTGGATTAGTGTGTAAATTCATTCTGGATAATGATTAAGAACATCAGAGTTAAATGGTTGAGCTGTTCCATAGTGAAACATATACACAGAATGAGTTAATTATTAGGATTGGTTAATTCATTGTGATGAATATTATAATGAAATGGCTGTGCTGTGAGAGCAATAAACGAGCATCTTCCTGGGGGAGGAATTTATTATGTTGTAAAGAGAGTTGTGAGAGGATGTTTGTTTTGAATCCAAAGACGATGTTTAAAAGTCCTTTTTTCTTGTTTGCAGTGATGGGTTGTTATAGAGTCCATATCCACTTTCCATCTCTGAGAGATTGGCTTTTTGTACTAAAACATTTATATTGATTTATAATTCTTCTAGCTACTTGAGGCTTGTTGAGGCAGGATGGACACAGAGTTACAATGATTAATGTTCCATAGTGGGAAAAAAGGTCTCTGGTTTGATTCCTGCAACCCACAGGCCCAGCCTGTTGTAATCTCTATGCTCTTGAGAAAGGCACGTGTCTCCTTTCTTTCTACTCACGCAGTCACCAGATAAACATCCCTGTCTGCCCCGATAAATCATCCTTAATCACCCCAACGTATTTAATCGTATCCTCTCTAACTGCGCGGGGCAACTGAACACTTCACTATTTCCCCCCGACTCACTAAAGATGAACAAATACCAATACTAATCCTGTTTAACGATAAAAAACATTCTAATTGGGGGTCCTTTAGTCTCAGGCAGAGATTCCAGAACGTGGAAACGGTTTTAGAGATGCAGAGAGTTTTCCGTTAACTCATTCAGTCCAGTAACGCATATATATGTGTCATTTTTAGCTATGACCATTATTTTACACTTTGGGCTATTCAAAAATAGCAGATCTACAAGCTCATAGCACGGCACCGAGTGCACTATGAGCTTGTAGATCTTCAATTTTTTTAAACTCAAATCTTTGCTTCTGGGGATTTTACAAATGTCTTCTAAATCCTAACCGGTTTGTTTTGTTGAAAAAAACGTATGTTGCTATATTATCAGAGGTTCTCAAACTTTTTTTCATGTCAAGGACCCAAGAATAGCCAAGCCAAAGAAATCTAAAACGACACACGGATACGTTCCCGTCTTGAAGGGGTTAACTGCAGCTTTTTAGCTGCTATAGCAGTCAGTGTAGCTGCTGGCAGATGTGGTGATCAGAGATAATAAGACATCCACACGTGTTGCCAAATCAAATACAGATGTTTCTGTCTTTAAAACTAGGATCAGAGTGTTTTCCAACAAGAATCCTTGCTATGTTGATGTTGTTGTTGTTGTTGTTATTTGGCATGATGAACCCTATAGTCTTTAGCGTAGGAACGTGTTGTTGTTATTTGGTATGATGAACCCTATAGTCTTTAGCGTAGGAACGTGTTGTTATTATTTGGTATGATGAACCCTATAGTCTTTAGTGTAGGAACGTGTTATTATTTGGTATGATGAACCCTATAGTCTTTAGTGTAGGAACGTGTTGTTGTTATTTGGTATGATGAACCCTGTAGTCTTTAGCGTAGGAACGTGTTGTTGTTATTTGGTATGATGAACCCTATAGTCTTTAGTGTAGGAACGTGTTGTTATTATTTGGTATGAACCCTAGTATTTAGCGTAGCGTGTTGGAGCAGAGGATGACTTCATGTTTGTGGTCGTATTGATTTCATCTGCTCTCAGTTCATCTATTATGAATGAGTTCCTAATAATAATAATACAGAAAAAAGATGAGTGAGTGATTTTACATTATCCTGCTGCTGTAGGATATCCTGCAGACATCTTTCTCTCTATGAGGAAGCTGATAGTTGGCTTTTAAAGGCTCCTGATAGACTGTTGGCCTTCGGTAATAGAGTGTGTGTGTGTGTGTGTGTGTGTGTGTGGGGGGGGGGGGGGGGGTTAAAGTAGGCCATAATGGCTCCCACTCGCATCACATCCACCTTTTAAGTGCAGATCGTTAACAGACGGTGTCTCCTGCTCTCCTTTGTCCTTCAGCTCCAGCTGCTGATAGAGATCGTTTGGCCTCTGTTCATCTTCTTCATCCTCATCGCTGTGAGGACCAACTACCCTCCTTATGAGCAACATGAATGTGAGTACAACACACACACACACACACACACACACACACACACACACACACACACACACACACACACACACACACACACACACACACACACACACACACACACACACACACACACACACACACAGTGCTCTACCTGACGACACAGCCATTCAGCTCGGTGGTCTCCTGTTGTTGAGAGACCATTGAGATTGAAATGAGGTGTGAAGACATTCAGGCGTCGTCATCAGGTACTTTATTACTTACTGTGGATGTTTTGTTTTGAAGCTCAAAGCACACAGTTTCCTCATGCAAATTTAAGCCATTTAAACCGGGAACGCGTCTGTGTAACCACTTTAACCATTATTTTATACTTTGGCTGTTCAAAAATAGAATATTTTGAGCTGGGGGTCTGCAGCTAAATACATATCATTTTGGGGGTCCTTGACATGAAAAAATTTGAGAACCACTGATTATAGCAACATTATGTTTTTTTCAAAAAACTGTTAGGATTTAGAAGCAAAGATACGAGTTACAAATGTTGGCTTTACAAAAAAATAAAATATATATGTATATATACAAAGATTTGCCAAACAAATCACGAAATGCAGATCTACACGCTCATAGCGTGGCACTCAGTGCCGCTGTTGTTGTGATCCAGTTTCCATCTCTGAGAGATTGACTTTTTGTACTAAAACATTTATGATGACCATGCAAGTCTGCCTGGTCATTTAGCTGTCTATATGCTAGACTCGTTGTCAGTGGTGGAAAAAGTATTCTCATTTTTAAAGTATCAATACTGCAATGTAGAAATACTCTGTTACAAGTAAAAGTTCAGAATTCAAAATCTACTTGTATTGGTATCGAAATGTACTTTAACACTTGGGGTGCCAGAGGTTTATTAAAATATTATACGTTGAGTGCCTGGATTTTTTACAATTTTTGAACCTTTTTCAAGTAGTCACAAAATATTTTCAGTGATCACCGTCACAGGAGCCGAGATAAAGGCTTTTGAAGTCATAAGTTAACCAGGAAGTGGATTGGAGTCTAAATCTTTGAACAATGATATCTCCTGGTGCTGTGAAGGAAAAAAAATAATAATAATTAACGTTAGTATGGCGAAAACCGTATATATACGGTTTTGGCACCCAATGTGTTCCAAAAGTAGAAAGTACTCATAATGCAGAATGTCCCCATTTCACAAGTTTTCAAATGTATACAAATCTTTTGAAAATAGCAGATCTACAAGCTCTTGTGAGCGCATTGTGAGCTTGTAGATCGGCTATTTTGAAATGGCCGAAATGTATTTAGGGCTGAAGTGGTTACTGTATGTTTTGTAATAATAATCAAAATCTTCAAAGTAACTAGTAACTAAAGTTTTCAAATAATTATAGTGGAGTAAAAGTATAACAATTGCCTCTGAGATGTAATGGAGTAGAAGTAAAAGTACTGAAAACTGGAAATACTCCAGTAAAGTAAACGAATACCTCAAAAGTGTACTCAAGTACAGTACCTGAGTACATGTACTTAGTTACTTTACACCACTGCTCGTAGTAGGGATGCATTAATGGTAGAGCGGCACGTGGAGAGAACCACACAGAAATGCACATGTGTTGAGATTCCTAATCACGTTTATGGTCTGTGATATCTGTGATGGTGAACCCTTGAACCCCTGATTAGGACTAGTTTGATACGCTCCGTGACAAGTTGGCAACTCAGTGGTTTTGAGGGCATTTTATGTCAGCTTGAATGGAATGATTAAAAGGCCTCAAAGTCTCTCCTGGATTCTATTGACCTGACCTTTTTTTGTTGTTGTTGTTGACGATAGCAAGTGATGACTCACTAATTTAACTCCTTAAGACCGGGAACCATCTCTATGTCATTTTTAGATTTATTTGGCTATTCAAAAATAGCAGATATACAAGCTCTTAGCTATTAGCTTGTAGATCTGCTATTTTTTTGGAAAAATCTTGAAAATTTGTGCAAATCTATATTTTTCAAAGTGAAAATTTGTAACTCAAATCTTTGCTTCTGGGGGATTCTACAAATGTATTTCTTTGGGGGGAAAAAAACATGTTGCTATATCAGTGGTTCTCAAAAAACCGTGTGTGTGTGTGTGCGTGTGCGTGTGTGTGCGCGCGCGCGTACATACACAAAGATGTGCACATATTTTCAAGATTCTGTCAAAAATAGCCAAATAAATCTTAAAATGACACAGATGTGTTCCCTGTCTTAATGGGTTAAATATGACCTTGGACTAATTCCATGTGGTGCCAAATTGCTCAGAATGTTGTCTTGACACCTGTAGCCAACGTTCCTCTCCTTCCTGTTGATTTATCAGTGTAGTTTATTGGTCTGGGGGGCCGTTTATGGAGCCTTTTATTGCCATTCTCTCATCTCATTATCAAGACTGTATCTGTGCAGAGTGGTGAAGGGTCAGTGAAGCTCAGGGCAGATTGATAATCTTATCATGCTCCTCCTTATGGGAGAAACAGGATCTAATCCCAGCGACATCCACGATGCCCTATACCTCTCCAAATAAAAAAAATAAAAAATGTTTTGCTCACTCATTCAGTGCCAGTGACGTCACCGACGTAACGTTTTTATAAGCCCAGAGTGCCAATGACGTCGCCGACGTTTGTTTTATAATAAAAACATATATATATATATTATTATAATTTTTTTGAATTTTTTTTTTCAGAACCCAAGATATGATGATCTGAAGATTTGCTGCTCCATTCACTTCTTGTTTAACTTCTTACTGAAAAAGGCTGTATCTCGGCTCCTAAGCACTTTTTTTTTTACAATGTATTTTTGGCCTTGGCACAAGGGTGATAAAGCCAGAAATAAGTTTGTCACTGAATGAGTTCCTCTATTAAGAAACAAACTATCTATTCTTAACCGTGAATTATGTTTAGATTGTTGAGATCGTCAGTTCAGCTAAAGCTAAGGTATGGCAAGGTTAGGGTTGCCAACTCCTAGAGATTAAAATAAGGGACACCTAAACATTTTGGTGGTCAAAACCCCCAAAATGCATAGAAAACTATGCATTATACCTATTATAACGCAATACAAACACAATGGTCTTACACAAAGGAATGCATTAGGCTACTATTCATGATTTATATTTTTTCTGGAGCCAAAGTATGGCCCCTGCCATACCTTGAGGACAACTCTCCTAGCGGATAATACGGTCAGGAGAAGGCCTGCTCTACTCAGGGGGGGGGGGGGGAGTCGTGAAGAATAGTCTCTTGTAATTTAACTGGGTGCAAATTCTTGAGATGCTTACAATCAATGAATGGATTATCCTCACTCTCCTCAGTTAATATGTTCATTTATTTTCTTAGATAGTCGACCCACTGAGAAGAGGGTTAGGAGACAGAGACCGGGTTATTGGATCCATTTCCTGATCACAGAGTTCCCAAATTGACTGAATGAAGAGCTATTATTGAATAGTTTTTTTGTAATTTGAATGTTTTTTTTTGGTTGTGGTGTTTGTGGAAACTTTAAAGAACCTATAAAATACTATGTATAATGCTTTTGTAAACTTTTATAGTATTGTGAACCGTGTGAATTTCTATTGACCAATGAGAATCAGCTGTACACTATTGCATAGCTGTATTATGTCACTTCCTGTTTGATGTATTCTAGTTTGAAACGCTGAGGAAGGCCGACGTGCCGAAACGCGTCCGTTCCTCTAGATGGAATGCTGCTGAATCTAATCTAAGAAAATAAATTAACATATTAACTGAAGAGAGTGCGGATAATCCTCTCATTACCTTGCCATACCTTGCCATACCCAATCGACGCCCCTGAGAACATACCCGATGTACAAGAGCACAAACGTGTCGCATCGTAGATAACGTTGTGAGCTTATAGATCGGCTGTTTTCGCCGATAAACGTTCGCCTGTTTTTTTCCCCAAAATGCTGATCTATTTTCGTTTAGATGTTTGTCTATTTCTCGCATGTAATGACATGCCCAGCATAACCAAGGGACGCTATGGGTTCGTGCGGTTAAACAACTGTAAACATAACAACCAACAATGGAGCTTTTTTCACAGCGGCCATATTGGCACGATGACGGTAGGATAAACACAGATGTTACCAATGATACTAATTAAGGTTCTGTTTTGTTCCATTTTAGTGCAGCAGAGTCTCTCTATTGAGAAAGACCTGGCTCTGTTTGACCTGAATGGAACGGAGCCTTAATTCATTAAGACCGGGAACGCATTTTTGGGGATTTCTTTGGGATATTCAAAAAATAGCAGATCTACGAGCTCATAGCGCGGCACCGAGTGCAGCGCTATGAGCTTGTAGATCTGTGATACGTGTGCTTTAAAGCGAACTTTTTTAACTCCGATCTGTGCTTCTGGGGGGGGTCCCTGGAACAACATATTTTGAGATGGGGGTCCGCGGCCAAATACATATCATTTTGGGGGTCCTTGACATGGAAAAGTTGGAGCACCACTGATGTAGCAACACACTGTTAGGATTTTAGAAAACATTTATAGATACGTATTTGGCCGCGGACCCCCATCTCAGAATATGTTGTTCCAGGGACCCCCCCCAGAAGCAAAGATTTGAGTTACACATGTTCGCTTTAAAAAATCTATATATTTACACAAAATGTCACGATTTAAGTGCCGCGCTATGAGCTTGCATGTAGATCTGCTATTTTTTGAATAGCCAAAGAAATCAAAAAATTACAAGGATGCTTTCCCAGGCTCAATGGGTTAACCAATAGGCCCAAGTTGAAATCTTCCAAAAAAACGTTTTAAAAGCTTTAATATAAAGGCTATGTTGTCCTTGAACAATTATATATAATTAAAAAAACAAGCCAACCGTAACTACTTGAACCACAGCATGCCTATTCTGGGGGGAATATCCCCCCAGAATTGGACATACTACTGTACTTTACACCACTGCTATTTCATGACAATGTGGCTGCCGTGGGGAAAAAAAGGGGTCTACTATTGTCCAAGTTGAATTCCTCCTAAAACGTGTTGTCATCCTGTGTAAAGATACGAAAGCAGAAGTTTCTGTTCTGTGTCGCTGACGTCAGACCAGGAGGAATAGTTTCTGTGTGATTCAGCCAGCATGTGAGCTGAGACGTGTTGAAACCGGAGGACATGGGGTCTGGTCTGTTTGTTGCAAAAAGGGCAAAGAACACGGATCTTAATCGTGACAGGGCATCAACACAACATGACAGAACAGAGCAGAACGGTAGATTTAAAAGGTTATACGTTCTAAACGATGCGTACTGGACAGCGTGGGATTCTGATGATCAGAGAACGTTCCCAAGTGAAGCTTCCACAACTGTCCTACAGAGAGAGAGAGAGAGAATATTTTACTTTTTACACTCTGTATTTACTTTTACTCAAATTGTAGTTCGATCATTTTAGTGTGTGTGTGTGTGTGTGTGTGTGTGTGTGTGTGTGTGTGTGTGTGTGTGTGTGTGTGTGTGTGTGTGTGTGTGTGTGTGTGTGTGTGTGTGTGTGTGTGTGTGTGTGTGTGTGTGTGTGTGTGTGTGTGTGTGTGTGTGTGTGTGTGTGTGTGTGTGTGCACGCATGTGTGCTGAGCCAGCCTGTGTGTGTGCATGTCTTTAAGTGGCGCATGTGTTGCACTGTCTCCTGTTTGTGTTTAATTAGTGTAGGCCTAACTGGTTGCATCTTTGTGTTGCAATCAGCTGCAGCTGTTGTTGCCGTGCTCATACATACATGCATACATACATACAAACACACTCTGTCACGGCTGGCACCGCTCAAAAAGAATTGGTTTGACTTATTGCTTAAATGTGATCAGATCACAGAAAATGGACCAGCTGGAGAAGCCAAGATGGCGGATAGCAGCATGCAGCAGTTGGTGGATATCTATATCTTATCATCCACTTGGCAGGCTGATAGCAGGCCTACTTGTTTTCTGCTATAATCAACTTGAATAATTACCAGCATCACGAGAATGTGTGTGTGTGTGTGTGTGTGTGTGTGTGTGGGGGGGGGGGGGGGTGTGGAGGTAGGGTAAAGGTTGCACATTGCTGTGTTGGGTAATAATCAGGATGTGGTTGGACAGCTGGGCCGATAAGACACAATCTGAAGGGACAGACAGACAGTGGTCAGGATGGGTTGTCAGATCTGCTCCCAGCGCAGACAGCAGACTGCTGCGGAACACAGCAGCCCCTCACTAAGCACTTTAACCACTCAAAATCCAGCATGGTATTCTGTGGGAGAACTTTGGTAACACTTGACTTAAAAGTCGGGTCTATAGTGCATTTTATAATCTCATAATAATTTGGTATGATCCGGCCGGGGATTGAACTAGCGAACCTTAAGATAACCTTAAGTTCCATTAAAATAAAAAGCGATGCTCGGGTGCCGCAGTGGTAAAGTCCCTGCCCACCACCACGGAAGTTGTGGGTTCCAATCCACAGTGGTGCATCCAGCTTTGTCGGGGTCTATGCGAACACAATTGGGGGGAGTTTAATTTAATTAAAGTCAATACATTAAGCAGCTATTCTTCATAATGAACACATGTTGTAAGGTGATACAGGCTACTGTAGTGAAAAACAAAGCCAAGTGACAGCTGTGTCAGTGAAGGCACGTGAGTGAGCACGTGCGTCTGCAAATGGTCAGTTGTCACCTTTCGCCCAATGCGGCCCTGACTCCGAGATGAGTTTGACACCCCTGCAGTTAGTTAACCATGGCCATCTCTAACTAATCAAATAAAAAAACAAGAAAAATAAATGAATGTGAAATGGCTCATTTTTATCCGGACAAGTGACTTTTGTGCCCGGACAAGTGAATGGAAAATGTACTTGTCCGGAAAATGTACTTGTCCGAAACAAGTGGCCTCCCCAGGCTGTGGGGGACTGGTGTAGGGCTGGTGTAGGGCTGGTGTAGCGCCCAGGATCACTTAGGAAATTGGCACCGGGTGAAAAAAAAATGGGTTACAAAAATCGGGGGATAAAAATGTAGTAAAAAAAAGTTATTGTCAACTTCAAGCCCTGTGATGGCGTGCGTACGTACCGCACACTGTTGTTAACGTAGCAGCCTTCCTGCTCCTGTAGCTACGGCTTTAAGCGGTGCTACATGAGCATAAACAGACACATCATTCTTCCAACCACATTTCATTCCAAACATTCTTTTGTTCTTTTTATTTTTTGTTCCTTTTGGGATGTAAAATGTTTACATCTTCTTCACCCGCATTAGCTCTCAGGATAGTTGATATATTGTCTGGTATTTATCAGACGCTGTTTTGGATCGTCTGGCCACTCTGAGCGCGCCAACATTGTTATTTTATTTTAGACAAGGGATTAAACAAGGTATTAAAAGTCCTTAAATGGTCACTTCAGAAATGTGCAGATAGCCTGTATTCACTTATACTGTATGTTGGTTTGTTTACTGTTGAGTGAGAAAACATGTTACACATTACGCTATAATCATCTGCGCTAGAGTACTGCTGATCGGATCGATTTCACACTCCATACTGTTCTCGCTCCGATTGGCTCCTCAGCCACGCGACTGCCACCAAGTGTGAAGTGGAGCGTATGAACCCGTTGTGGAGACGATAAGGGAGATTCCTGGAATTCATAGATGGATTACATTCACAATAATAATCAAACCCAGTTAATTATTGATTGATGATGAAAGTCCTTCTTTTCCTTTGTGTTCCTTGCAGGTCATTTCCCCAACAAGGCCATGCCCTCGGCGGGCACGCTGCCCTGGATCCAGGGCATCATCTGCAACGCCAACAACCCCTGCTTCCGCTCCCCCACGCCCGGAGAGTCGCCCGGGGTGGTGGGCAACTTCAACGACTCCATGTGAGCATGAGCACCATGACCACTCTGTTTCCCTCTCTCTCTGTCTCTCTGTCTCTATGTCTCTCTATGTCTCTCTCTCTGCAGGAAAACAAACCTTTCCCCTACACACAGAAAAATAAACTGGCCAACTGGAACCAAAACTGGTTCTTCAGAGTGATGCCATAGAAGAACCATTTTTGGTTCCAGAGATGTGTTTTTCGTTGAATGTCTGCCTTATTAAGACATGGTTTAAGAGTTCAAAGGTTCCTCAAAGAACTTTAACACACAAAAAAAAAGATTCTCTAGAACTAGTTGAGGAACATGAAGAACCATTGACTAGATCAAGTGGTTCTTTAGCGGGTGATGGTTCTTTGTGGAATCATATAGCCTTTTAAAGAACCATTTAAGAACCATTATGTTTCTGTGTGTAAATTGAACCCAGGCCAGTGTCTTTATTTTTTTAATCAACCCCTGTCTTTATTAAACTAACAAACACCAAGTGTAGAGCATTCTGAATCAGAATGCTCTAGACATTATTAAACCAATTTTATTTGGTTTAATAATGTCAACTGTCTGTGTGTGTGTGTGTGTGCGTGTGTGTGTGTGTGTGTGTGTGTGTTTGTGTGTAGAATCTCTCGGTTGTTCTCGGATGCCAAGAAGATCCTGTTGTACAGTCAGAACGACAAGAACCTGGATGGTTTTAAGGACCTGGCTCAGGCCCTGGAGGATCTGCATGCAAACAGCTCAGGTAGGAGGACACTCCATGCCCTATACCCTGTCTCAGCTTCCCTACAGTCTGTCTCTCCTACACTGTCTCCCTCTCAGCTTTCTTACTGTTTGTCTCTCCTACACTGTCTCCCTCTCAGCTTCCCTACAGTCTGTCTCTCCTACACTGTCTCTCTCTCAGCTGTATTCTGTCTGTCTCGACTACAATGTCTCCCTCTCGGCTTTCCACCTCCTCCTGAAAAATAAGTGCTGTGTGTGTTCACTCTGCTGCTGCTCGCTGCTCTCTTTTGAAGAAAGCAGAGACAATGCAACATGTTAGAGCAGGTAAAAACAGAGAGAGAACAGCCTCGTCCCCCACGGTGTGTGAGTGAGGATCAGGGGAATTGGAGTGAAGTCTTTATTTGAGCTCAGCCAGGCAGAAAGTTGAGTCCAGTGCAGTGCAATACAGTGCAGTATAGTACAGTATAGTATAGTCCAGTCCAGTGCAGTGCAGTGAAACACCGTCTTTATGTTCACATCTCAACCTTTCCTTACAGAAAATTTCCTGCATTTTTGCTTTTAATTATTATTTCAAAAGATTGGAATTCATGAAAAAAAAGATTTTTTTGACAAACAAAAATTTTAACACTTTTCAAAAGAATGTCATAAATGAATTTGAAAAAATCTAGAATCTCACAGCAAGTGACATTTGTCCCCGTCTATTCCTAAAACATCAGTCTATTTCTGTCCTGTGTGTAGCTAGATTACAGTATTGTACAAAACCGGGTGGGAGACAATAAAATATGTTTCTATTAGCCCGAATATGTGCCAATTCGTGTGAACTCTCTCACCGTAGCATTTACATTGCTGTCGTTGCAAAATTTCTTTGCCACCGGATATGATTTCTTGAATTTGATTTTTGCGCACGGTCTTCAAGGTGTGTGTGTGTGTGTGTGTGTGTTGCATTTTTCTCTCAAGGTTTGTTGCTAATCGGCTACTACAGGCTGTGACTTGTTTAACCTTTTTGGGCTGAAGTTTATCTGTTGATCCTTAGACAAGACAGTAGAAAGAGTGTTCCTCTTACAGGCCTGTGATGTGGTGAAGCTTCTAGAAGTCATTATGTCAGCGTTGTGGTTTTTAAAACAGTGGATGATTGCAGTAGGTTGTAGATAATCACAGCTGTGATGAAATAGGTTCTGAAACACTGTGAGACACGTGGTGCTTTCTCCCATGGAGCTGATCGTGTTGAAACTTACATTAATTGACTGATCCCAACAGAGTGGGTTTGGAAAGCTATGATGTGGTGAACTCAGGAGCACAGGGTTGAAAGGTCATTTAAGGCAGTGGTTCTCAAAAGTGATGTCCAGGGACCCCCAGGGGTCGGTCTGTCTGTCTGTCTGTCTGTCTGTCTGTCTGCTGACATTACCATCACACCTTTCTTTACATTCATATTTTACTTTTTAAGTTACATTTTGTTGTCATTCATCTGACTCATTCAGAGAAAAACGGTTGATTTGGCTGGGAATCAAACCTGTGACCTTTTTGAAAGGATTGGCTGGAACCGATGCCTGTGACCTTTGACATGACGGGACAAGTCTCTCTCTAAAGTCTCATTTATACTTTGTCGTACGACCGCGTTGATCGCCGGAAAAATATCCGATCTACAAGCTCACAACGTGTTGTTTCGGCATACGACTCGTCATAAGACAAAGTATATAAAAGACCTGGAACACATCGAGTGCCACGCTACGAGCTTGTAGATCTGCTATTTTCTTTTTTTGTTGTTGCTGAAAATAGCAGATCTACAAGCTCTAAAAAAAAGCTAACATTTTTAACTCAAATCTGTGCTTCTGGGGGTCCCTAGAACAACATATTTTGAGATGTGGGGGGGGGGGGGTCGGCAGACAAATGCATATCATTTTGGGGGTCCTTGAAGTGTTGTCCCAGGGACCTCCCCAGAAGCACAGATCGGAGTTAAAAATGTTCGCTTTAAAACATATATATATATATATATATATACATATATATATATATATACAAATATTCAAAGATTTGCTCACATTTTCCAAGATTACAAATAAATAAATAGCAGATCTACAAGCTCGTAGCTTGTAGATCTGCTAGCATAGCCACTTAAATCTGAAAATGACAACAGATGCGTTCCCGGTCTTCCCGGTCTTCCCGGTAACTTTTAGAAGACGTTAAGGGACCACCCTGCTCTCTCTCTCTCTCTGCCTACCTGCCATGTTCAACCTCCTTGTAATCGGTGCTCATTAAAAAGGTTTTGGTTGATTTCGGCAAAAGGTTTCAATGCCGATAAAACAACTAGTCACCTATGAAATGAGTCACTCTCCCGGTAGGAGGAACGGCACTTGGCAGCATCATTCGTCAGAGTTATGCAATACTTCTTTTGGCTGTCAGAGGGCTTTTGTGGAGGATTTCCACGTTGACATTATGATAATATAAATGAGTCAGTCATTCAGCCAGGTATAAATGATCCGTTATCCCTTTAGCCCTCATACCTGTCCTCCCACACAAACCTTCTATCTACTGTACTACCTACTGCTTCTCTGTCAGCTCTGCTAACATGTTCATTACACACACAACCTGACTGTAAATGATCTTTTAAGGCATCTGACAGTCGGGTTATGAGGACTCACCTCTTCAGACTCGTCCTCTCTCCTCAATCTCTATGCAGGGTTCTATTTGATTGATTGATTGATTGATTGAAAATTGTATTAGGCAAAAAGAATGTAAAACAACACAGTTACATTTATAATACTTTTGTCTAAAAGGTCCGACCAAAAAAGTCCTTGCGGTCTTGTTTCCGTTGGGGTCCTTGAATTAATTTCATAGGCATATATAATAGCAACCAAACAGTTCAAATCAACATAAAAAAATTAGAAAAAATACCACTATGTACAAAAAAAGCATCATGAAAAATAAAATAAAAGTATATACAAAAAAAGGGGGGGGGGGGGTCGTCTGTCTACAGGGAAACTGGTACTACCTCCTCTTATGGCCTCCAGAAAGATGAGTTTTTAGGGCTGTTTTGAATGAGCCCAACTAACTGCATTTTTTGAGGGATGGGGTTAGGCTATTCCATACCTCGGTGGCCGTGGTGTAGAAGGAGAATTTGCCCATGTTTGTTTTATGGGTGGGTGGTACCAGATTGTTGTTTACGCTCCCTCTAGTTTCGTGACTGTGGGTGTCACTAAACTGTGGGTGTCACTAAACTATTCATTTACGCTGCTGTCCCTCCAGTCCAGTCGTTCTCATAATGTTTTTGGCTCAAGGCAGTGTTGATTTTGACAGCAAATTCCATTTAGTTTTATTCATATTTTAGTCATCTGAAATGTTTTAGTTTTAGTCTAGTTTTAGTCGACTAAATATCATCAGATTATGTCGACTAAATCTACAGTTGATTTAGTCGACTAAAATGTATTCTGGCGGTGCCTTGATGGCGTCGTAATGGCTGATTTTACACTTGGTTGCATGCTGAAAATAGCCGATCTACAAGCTCACAGCGTGTTGCGGAAAAAGGTAGTCGACGAACATTTCACGTCACAGTTTTAGTAGACGAAATCAACACCGGGCTCTCAGTACACTTCCTGTAAATAACCTTTTTATCCACTGCACCCCCTGAATTACATTGTTACTTTATAGCATCTGTCATGATATTCCGGTACGTAAATATGTTAATCTTTCCCCCTAAGATACAGTATGTCACGAGGAAAACTTGAGAGAATACCCGTGTCCATTAGGACAGATTGAAATGAACATTTATACTTGACATGTAACCACTTGAACCCCAGCATCCCTTGAGGAACCGTGACTTATTATTATATACTGTGGAAGGTTTTGCATAATGGTGGAGTAGTATTGCGATATCAAAAATTATCTAATATTGGCCCCAAGCCCAATCGTAAATTATAGATCATTATATTATAGATGTCTCCTTGACCTCCTTACTGTAGAGTAGATTGATCTAGGATTTGAACATTGTTCTATACCCTTGGACTGGATAAGATTGTCACCAAAAATGTTTAAAATGTAAATGTGAGCATCAGGCAACAGAAACGGAAACGGGCTTATATCTCACCGACTGTTTTTCTCCTGACATCTTTAAAAGAATGTGGCTTAAAAGGGGAAGAGGAGGAATTTAGTAAAAGTTTATTTACTAGAGATGTTCAAGGTTTTACAAACTTAAGAATGAAATTCCATCCTATGTTCTCAATGTGTTTTTCAAGTGTTTTTGAAGCCCGTTGCCAGGTAATGTTCTGTCCTCCTGCTTTTCCTCACACTGAGTTGAGCTCTGGCAGGCTCCCTACTGGGTGGCTATAGCAGGGTTGCCATGTCTGCTTATTATAGGTGACTTTTGGCTTGTTTTCATGTAAATAATTTGTAGTTAGCAGGTTGCGGTTTTTGGGGGGTTTGTTTCTAAAGTGTAGTTGCTTATTTGGTCTTGTTTCCTAATGTTGTTTAACCCAGTAATTCTCATACATTTTCACGTCAAGGACCCCTAAATTAATATGTATTTGTGTGAAGAATCCCCCCCCCCCCCCCCCAGCCAGTTGTGCCAGTGACCCCAGTACCAGATTTGTGTTATATATAAAATATTCCAAATTTTCCCCTCGGATTCTTTTGAAAAACTGCAGATCTACAAGCTCACAACGCGTCGCCGGCTATTTTCAAATATGCATATAGGTTTAAAGTGCTCATGTGACCTATTATTATTATTATCATAGTCGCTTCTTTTTGGGGGCTTGTTTTTCATAGACCCGGTGGCTTTATATCTCTCGCACACAAATCTGGCAACGCTGTCGAGGCCGACACCCTGCCGGGTGTCAGCGGGTTCGAGAGCTCTCAGCCCTGAGCTGCCTCCTGCCAGTGTCCCCTCAATGTGACTGCAGCTGGACAAACTGACCTTTGACCTTTTGTTACACTCATTTATGGAGGGTCAGGCTCAGCGTGGCGTTCACACTGTGTCCCTCATTATCTATACTTTCTGATCTCTGCTCCTTCTTTATTATTTACAATGTCTTTTTGAACTGATTTAACCGCCTGAACCCGTATAGTGGTGGAAGAAGTACTCAGATATTTTTTACTTTAAGTAAAAGTAGCAATACCACAATGTAAAAAATACTCTGTTACGAGTAGATAGGCCTTTGTTCAAAATGTTACTTGAGTAAAAGTACAAAAGTATTGCCATAAAATATACGTACCCAAAGTGAAAGTACTAAAATGTTTGAAAATAGCAGATCTACAAGCTCGTTGTGAGCTTGTAGATCTGCTGTTTTCAAATAGCCTATGTATAAAATAGGGCTAAAGTGGTTAATGTATATTTCATAATGTAATGATTTATATCTAAAGACTTCAAATAATTGTAGTGGAGTAAAAGTACAATACTTTCCTCTGAGATGTAGTGGAGTAGAAGTAAAAGTATTGAAAATTGGAAATACTCCAGTAAAGTAAAAAATACCTCAAAATTGTACTTAAGTACAGTACTTGAGTAAATGTACTTACTTTACACCACTGCTTGAACCCTAGGCTACATAGGCGGCGGGTGAGCCTGCCGATTGGGAAGGCTGGGGGTCGGCCGCGCGCAAAGCTTTCTCTTCGGGTTTTGGTTACTTTATTTCGGTTTTAGGGTTAAGGTTTCGGGGTTAGGGTTATGTTATTTAATTCTTATTTTTGCCTGATTTTACCGATTTATTATCAAAAAATTAACTAAATAATGCTGCGCACATATATTATATATAATTTGCACAATTCCCAGAATTTCCCAGCATAACATTTGGGAAGGCTTAGCCTACCCTAGCCTTCATTACTCGCCGCCTATGCTAGGCTAGCTAGCTTCCCTGTTCAGGGGGAGGGGGGGTGGACTTTCTAAAAATGAGCAGATCTACAAGCACACATGTGTCACAATACGGCGCGTTGTGACGGAGCTTGCCTTGTAGATCGGTTAAACAAGTGGGAGACACCAGTCAACAAAGTATTTGGGGTTTAAGTGGTCAATTTATTCAGTCATTACAATAAACAATTTAGGTATTTACATTTAGCAGAGACTCTTATCCAGAGTGACTTACAGTAAACAGGGTAAACACACACATAGAATGCAGAGACAGTGTAGTGTCTCAGTAAACTATAGGATCACAGGTAAACCAAAAACCTAGCATCAGTCTAAACAATATACTATCAAAATAATACTCTGTACATTGAAGCTATAGGATAACCAGGTAAACAATGAACCTGGCATGTGTCTAAACATGCTCTCTAACTAACATTTTAACCTTGTGTTCAGTCATGGTTTAGAAGAGAGGATTTCTGCAATCAGAGAACATGCTGGAACACACAGACAGAGAGACGCATTGGATTAGTTTATTTAACTATAAGAGTCCAGTTGTCTATGAAGTGGATAAGAGATGTTTACTCCCGGTCATTGTGTCTTTATTTCCTTCAGGTTAAATGATTATGAACGTTACACCCTTAAGGAGCTCTTTATCTCATTCTGATTGATTTTCATCTGAACTGATTAGACGTTATCACAGTCATTTGATGAGCAGTACGTGCTGAACAGTTCATTCATATAGTGATACACAGTACGGTAAGGATCAACAGCACTGCTCATAAAGAGGAATTGTTTATGCTTACTTAGGCGACAAAGTGATGATGTGCGATTAGTCACTCTACAAAAATAGCGTATTTTGAACTATCGCTTGCAGTTCAGAATGAACGCCTCTACAAATTACTTTGCAGATCTGTTTAAATCGCAGAGAGAGGAGTTTAGCTCATAGAATAGTTTTGATTGGTGGGGCATACTTTTGATTGATATACTGTAGTTTAGTTGTGATTGCTTAGTTGGTATTTAGTTTTGTTTTGTTATGAAAATTGTTTTGGTATGGAATAATTTGCTCTGGCTTTTATTGGTGTGTGCCATTAAAAAAATATGGAAATATGAGTACTTTGTCCTCCTTTTGATTTTAAATCAAAAGGGGGTCCCCAGCGAAATGTGTTAATATAGCATCACAATAATTTACTAATATAATATAGCATCATAATAATTCACTTTAACCGAGTGCCGCGCTATGAGCTTGTATATCTGCTATTTTTGAAAAATCTTGAATATTTGTGCAAATCTTTGAATATAATTTTTTTTTTAAGTGAACATTTTACCTGGAACAAAATATGTTGACATGGGGTTCTGCGGCCAAATACATATAATTTTTAGCCTGGTTCCAGACCAATCTGCCATTGCAAAAAAAAAAAGGCCCTTGGCAGATCAGGTATGGCCCCTCTCAATAGAGATTGTATTTCTCTCCCTCCGAAGTTGTGAGGGACCAATCATGGCCCAGTATGCAAATATGGGGCGGGTTTATCACCAGAGCCATTTTTGTGAAGTTGCCCCTCGGAAATGCAGGTTCCACACAGAGATTTCAGACTATCTACTCAGTGATATTAGTCTGGCCATGCCAGGCTACATCACTTTGGGGGTCCTTGACATGAAAAAGCTTGACATAACCAGTGGATTAGAGAGAGGTTCTACGTTTGGGTTAATTTGCTCCAGCCAGCCGTAGGGTGATGTGAGGTGTGTGCTAATAGACTGTCCTGTAACATGCTGGCCCTCTGCAGGGGGTCCTCTTTACACACACACTTCACTTTTATCCTTTCTTCAAAGATCGTTCAGCCAGGAAAGGGATTTAATCCCCCCCACTCATGTTTGAAAAGGTTTGATGGAGCCTGAGGAAGGAAGAGGTCATTAGGTGTGTGTGTGTGTGTGTGTGTGTGTGTGTGTGTGTGTGTGTGTGTGTGTGTGTGTGTGTGTGTGTGTGTGTGTGTGTGTGTGTGTGTGTGTGTGTGTGTGTGTGTGTGTGTGTGTGTGTGTGTGTGTGTGTGTGTGTGTGTGTGTGTGTGTGTGTGTGTGTGTGTGTGTGTGTGTGTGTGTGTGTGTGTGTGTGTGTGTGTGTGTGTGTGTGGTATCACCTAATGTTCTGTAGACTTTTGGAGTGTAAAGGTTTGTGACACCTCGTCCCCAGACAGTCTGCAGACCACTGACTCAATTCAAAGAAGGCATGAGAAAACATACGCTTACAACATTGCCAAAGTGGAACAAAATGATGTATGTACAATTTTAATGGGAATACCGAGGTCAATAAGGTGTAAACCGTGCAGGTATTCACACAATGTGTTGATTTGTAGACCTTAAGGTGGTTGAATTCCATTAGAGATCATTCTCCGGTCACAACAGCTCAACACATCTTGCTGCATTGATAGCATTCGAAGCCGGTGGCTGGTTGCTGTGTTTGCACATTGTTGACTCTCATTCATCAGGATGTTCTGCTTCTATGTACAGTACGATCTGCAGCTTGAACTAAAAGCAAAGCATATCATATCTACAAGCTCACAGTACATTGCATCGCCGACCGAGCTTTCGACCGTCGGACAGCGCGGGCTTGTTGTTGAGAAAGACATAAAGCCCATAGGCTATTTTTTTCAGCACCATAGTAGCCGTCTGTCGGTGTCGGCTCTCAGGTGCATTCAGCAACTTTTTTTCACACCTTCCAACCGACCGATCTCCCGACTTTATTCGACTGCCAGTCTGTAGTAATGTGTAGTATAGTCTGTTTGTTTGTTTGGTGGAGACAGAGCTATACCTTTTAGTTTGTCTGTGATGTCTTATCTGTTCACCTGCATTAAAACAACACCTTCACTTCCGAGGCTTTTCCTGCGGTTGTGACACATGAGCCTGCGGCTATTTGGGGCTCCTTGACGTACGTGTGTGTGTGTGTGTGTGTGTGTGTGTGTGTGTGTGTGTGTGTGTGTGTGTGTGTGTGTGTGTGTGTGTGTGTGTGTGTGTGTGTGTGTGTGTGTGTGTGTGTGTGTGTGTGTGTGTGTGTGTGTGTGTGTGTGTGTGTGTGTGTGTGTGTGTGTGTGTGTGTGTGTGTGTGTGTGTGCACGCACACGTGTGGGAGAGGACAGGTGAGGACATACGTACATATACATACGTAGCCTGCAGGGTCTTTTCCAGGGCAGTATGTTAGCCTAGCTTTCCTGGATTTCCCCCTTTCATTATATTCCCAGAATGCTCTGCTGTAGTGACAGTTCACTGAAATTACATGAGTAATAGATTATACTTTAAGTTTATACTGTATTATTATAAACTCATATTATACTATACTTTGAATCTGTGCAGTGTGTCTGTATTGTGTATATTTGACAACGAAATGAACATGAACTTGATTGAAACAAACAAACATGTGAACCAGCTGCTCAGCTCGTGGTGGTGTGTGAGCAGTGGTGGAAAGTAACTAAGTACATTTACTCAAGTACTGTACTTAAGTACAATTTTGAGGTATTTGTGCAAAATATTAGGCATATATTGTACTTTTTCTCCACTACAATTATTTGAAAACCTTAGTTACTAGTTACTTTTCAGATATAAATTGTGATATTATGAACCTACATTAACCACTTTACCCCTATTTTATACATAGGCTATTTGAAAATAGCCGATCTACAAGCTCACAACGCGTCGTAGATTTGCTATTTTCAAACACTTTAGTACTTTTACTTTTGGTACTTTTAAGTCCATTTTGATGCCAATACTTTTGTACTTTTACTCAAGTAAATTTTGAATGCTTGTAACAGAGTATTTCTATATTGCAGTATTGATACTTTTACTTAAGTAAATAATTTGAGTACTTTTACCACCACTGGTGGTGTGCGAGTGACTATAACCAACCCCTCCATTCCTCCAGAACCCCGCCTTGTCCTCCTGCACACTTTTAACTTGTTCAAACACGCTTTTCCCAAACACACAAAAAGTTCGGGAGAGAGAATAGAGAGAGAGAGAATGGAGCGCTCCTATCCAAATAATCCTAAAGTGGAGTTCCTTGTGTTTTACGTGCGTGAGGAGGAGGAGGCGGCCCAGGCCGGCCCCACCTCAGTGGAAAACTCTGGAACAAGTGGGCACATGAGCGTCTGTGTGTAATTACAACACAATCTGCTCTGAATGGCAAAGAAAGTTAATACAGGCGTTAACCCATTTAGACCTGAAGCCGATTCTACATGTCTCCTAAATCCCAACAGTTTTCTGAAAAACTTATGTTTCTATATCGGTGGTGCTCAATCTTTTTCATGTCAAGGACCCCCAAAATTATATGTACGGTAGGCTATTTGGCCGCAGACCCCAGTCAAAATATGTAGTTCCAGGGACCCCCCCAGAAGCAAAGATTTGAGTTAAAAATGTTCGCTTTAAAAATATATATATTCAAAGATTTGCACACATTTTCACGATTTTTCAGAAATAGCGGATCTACAAGCTCGTAGCGCGGCACTCGGTGCCGCGCTATGAGCTTGTATATCTGCTATTTTTGAATAAATAGCCCAAAGTGTAAAATAATGCTTTTTAGCTCAAATCTAAAAATGACACAGTTCCAGGTCTTAATGGGTTAAGAGTGAAAAGAAAGAGAGGATGGCGTCACGGAAAGCGTGGCGTTGGGTTTCAGGTACGGTAAACACGCCTTTTGTTAACCCCTTGAACCCCATGCGTCCATGTTCTAGTGAGGGGACATTAGCCAAAACATGGCAGCTTTACGTGAACTTGTAGATTTTGTTTTTGGCGAGGGAATTGGTGTTGACGGAAAAAAGAGAGCCAATTCAACGATAATAAAGGTGCCAACTGGAACCAAAAATGGTTCTTCAGAGTGATGCCATAGAAGAACCATTGTTGGTGGTTCCAGAAAGAACCTTTCAGACCATTTATTTGAATGGTTCTATAAAGAACCCAAACCCCTTAAAACCTTATAAACTTCATCAACCGGCTGAAATGTATTTGTCGCAAAATAGCAGATCTACAAGCTCACAACAAGTCGCACCACGACGTCTTGTGAGCTTGTAGATCTGCTATTTTCAATGAATGTCTGCCTATTAATACATGGTTTAAGAGTTCAAAGGTTCCTCAAATAACTTTGACAAAAAAAAGGTTAGAAAGTGTAGCTCCGTTTCCAACACATTTTGTGTGCAGTGGGTGCATATAGTCACCTCGGGGTCCAGTTTACCAAGTTTAGATGGTTTCTAAAGTAGCTTTAGTAACATCTTGTAACCTTTTTATTGTGTCTTCTCTCCCAGGCCTCAGGTTAAAGGACTTCCTCCTGAACCAGGAGTCCTTCACCTCCTTCCTCCTCCACAACGCCTCGCTGTCCCAGCATGCCGTGGGGGAAGTGCTGGAGGCCGGCGTGGATCTGGAGAGGGTGAGCGTCAGAAAAAACAACTCTAACGATAAATGTTCAAAACTGTTCTTATTGTCATTACATCTTTCAACAGTGTAAAGGCAGTTAATTCACCATATTAATTAAGTTATTCAGAAGTTTTATTCCACAAAACACATAAGATTTGACCTTTGACCCCCAGTGTGTCCAGCTCTATGTACAGTAATGGTTAATGGAGAGATAAACATGTCACATGGACCTTATTGTTGCTGTCGGTGCAGAAACGTCTTATCGCCAGATTCTAGCTTTTGGTGGGTTTTCTTCATTAAAAAAAACTCCACCCCCCCCCAAAGGAGGAGGATGGGGGAGAGTAGGGGCGGGGCTGGGAGGAGAGGGGGCGTGATTAATGGACTGTGACATCAAAGTCCACGGGCCAATCACAGCACTTGCCTGAGCTTAATTATTCAGAAAACCCCAGACCACAGAAAATCCACTGAATGTTCAAAGTTCAGTTTTTTGGGTGTAATTGAGGCAAAAAATAAGGAAAACACTTTTTTTTTTAACAACACTAAACCTCCATTTTGTCTGCTCCTCTCCTCCCTCTGCAGGTCCTGATGAAAGGGTTCGGGGTCCACCTGAGGAACATGTGTCCCGGTAGGAATAAGGGTCCCTCTAACGTCAGCCTGGGGGACTTTGTGAACATCTCGGACCCCCGGGTCTCCGAGAAGCTCCAGGACATGATATGCAAGGCTGAGCCCACCTGGCTGGACCGGGCGGAGAGCCACTTCCTCAGCAGCCTGGACTTCCTCAAGCCCATAATGGTAAAAAAAGACACAATCACTATTATCTTTATTTGTCACAGCCACAGACCATATGGACAGCGTCACGCCATTGGTTTCTACAGACCGTAAATGAAGTCTATTTTGTTAAGGTAATAAATTCAAGTGTAAAATTGTAAACCCATCCACTTGAATAGAGCCTAATGGACCCTTCGCTAAGCCCCACCCACTCCACTCTGTGACTGGTGGTGCGAAGTTAGTCACACCCAGGCCTGGCAGCGCCTGGCAATCTCTGCTTCTCACCCATTGACTTGCATGTTAAATGACGGCTTTTCCCCTTTAAAATAATCGATCATTTCAGCAGCAATAGCTTCAAAATCTCTTCTAAATCTAGTCAACAAGGCCTGCAGTAGGCTATGCACTGGACAAATGTGCATGACATTATTTCAATAAACTAAAAACACGGGAAATGTTAGAGGGCGTAATAGCCATGGATACACGACGGTCGTCTGTCTCGACCGTCATGGATGAATTTCAACCTGGTGTTTGCACTTTCTCCATTTATAGCCCGTACATCTACAGAAACGTTCATATTTCAAACATAAAGTGCTTATCCCATGGCCATGGATGTTACATTTATGTACGGGCTCTCAAAAGTACCCGTATCATCCGTATTGTTCAATAAAAAGCATTTTAATCTGATCGGTGGCCATTTTCTTCATATGCTTTCAACTAAGCGACCCTATCGGTTGGTAGGTGTATTGCACTCTGATACATTATAACTCTATGAGAAAATGGCCACCGATCGGATTAAAATGCTTTTTATTGAACAATACAGAATATACGGGTACTTTTGAGAGTCCCGTGCATCATTTTAACATCCGTGGCCATAGGGTAAGCAATTTATATTTGAAATCTGAACGTTTATATAGATGTACGGACCGTAAATGGAGAAAGTGCAAACACCAGGTTGAAGTTGATCCATGATTGTAACAGGAGTTTTCATGTACCGCAGGGTAAGACTACAGTAACAGTTAATAAATAGACGAACAAATGAATGAATATACTTTAACGTGCGGAATCCGAAACAGGCAGCGCTGTGATTCTGAATTTTGTTTTACGATTACGGTGATTAGTGACACCACCTGGGCGAGTGAGTCGTGTAACTTTCCCGACGTTAAACTGTGTATGTGTTCAACAACTCAGCCATGCAGCCTTGCAGTTTAAACGCAGATTTCAGCTTGGGAAAATAACCATCCAACGGTTTTGGGTACGTGGAATCTGTTGCTGGTTCATCACCATTGCGTTATCTGGTATGATTCCTGTTCTTGCTATTATGTTGCAAATTATTGTGTGTGTGTGTGTGCGGGCGAAATAACATTGACAGGCAGCTATGGCAGGTGACGAAAGCTTGCCAGACCTGTGCCAGGCTAACAACGGTTGCTAAGCTGGCATTGGACAATCGCTTTTGGGGTGGGGTTTAGCGAAGGGTCCATTGCTTCTGCAACCAGCAGGGGTGAAACCGTGACACTACAGGCCATTCATATGAACTGTCACACTTCCTATATAGCCTCAATTTACAAGCCGTATGCTTGCCCCTTGGTCACAGCACAGGTTTACAGGTGTAAAAGGAAAAAAGTGGGTGAAATTAGTTTCGATAAGAAGAAGAGGCGGAGGGACTGGGAGAGCCAAGGAGAAAAATAAATTAACAGTAAATAGTAATAACATGTCAGGGAGAGGCAAAATAATCCATAATCTGGTACAGTGTACATGAGGTAGGTCCACATAGCAGCATTGTACATGAGATAAAGGGGGTCCCCATATGATTTTGGGGGGGTCCCCAGATGACAGTAAAGTGACACTTTAAGGACTTTTAAGACCTTTTTAATACCTAAAAAAACTAACAAAAGAAAAGAAAGAGCATTACTGCATCAAAAGTAATGAAACTATACTATAAAAAACATTGGCCCAATTGTCAAACATTGGCCAAAGTGTCAAATAATATAAGAAAGAGGAAAACAGTGAAAATAGCAGATCTAATAGCTCACAACGCCTCGCATTGCGAGGCGTTGTGAGCTATTAGATCTGCTATTTTCACTATGTTTATCGGTGGAACCAAGTTGTTAACTACTGTAGATGTAATGCCTCATCTCCTACATTTCCAAGTGCTTGTCAGGGTGAGGGGGTCCCCTGTTTGGGGTCGCGGCCTGAAAAGGTCGAGGACCACTGGTCCAGGCCCTCCTTGCCTGGCCATGGTCGCGGTAAAGCATCTGATCAGGGTCCAAAGCTAAAGCAGAGCAGAGACTCTGTAACTTAAGGTTTTAAAATAGCAGATTTACTGATTACTGGTGGGATCGAGGTGAGATTTTTGGCGAGACCCGGGGTGTTCCTGTGAGGTCCACCAGCAGTTTATCAACAACCCTGCTTGTTTTATGGTCCAGAGGAGGAGAAGTGGGGTGTGAATGAGCCGGTTGCCGGGCAGAGTATGGCCTCAAGGATTGCTGCTGTTGGACACACACACACACAC